>NC_048593.1:42607616-42665116 GCF_013265735.2 Oncorhynchus mykiss
TAAGGTTAGGGTAAGGTTAGGGTAAGGTTAGCGTTAGGTAATTTAAAAAAAAACTATTTCTGTAAAAATGCTCAAATCTAATGATATACACCCATATCACATACTCACTAACTGAAAACATAAAGTGAAAAGTTGGTCTGTTTCAGGCATGTCTTTGGCCACATTTGTGTGAGTCAAACAAAAACACCATAACGATTGGTTTACAAATAGTGCCTCCCACAGTTTAGGTGATGGCTGCAAGGTGCAGTCGGTGAGAAGCAACTGCAGCTACTTGAAGGCGATATGTTTACAAAATATGTTTTATAGGCTCCTCACTATGAAAATAAGCCAGTTTGCCAACACGTAAATATCAATTCAATTCAAGGGCTTTATTGGCATGGGAAACATGTGTTAACATTGCCAAAGCAAGTGAGGTAGATAATATATATCTCTCTCTCGCTCTCTCTCTCTCTCTCTCTCTCTCTCTCTCTCTCTCTCTCTCTCTCTCTCTCTCTCTCTCTCTCTCTCTCTCTCTCTCTCTCTCTCTCTCTCTCTATATATATATATATACACACACACACAGTACCAATTAAAAGTTTGGACACACCTACTCATTCAAGGGTTTTTCTTTATTTTTACTATGTTCTACATGGTAGATTAATAGTGAAGACATCAAAACTATGAAGTAGCACATATGGAATCATGTAGTAACCAAAAAAGTGTAAAACAAATCCAAATATATTTGATATTTGAGACATTGTCAGCAACTCCTTGTCTGAAGGACAAGTGGATGAGATGGTTAATGTCGATCCCCACATGTTTCCGTCTCATGGAATGTAGACCAACATTGAACACCAACACATTGGCTGCTACTGTAGGCTGAATGATAGAACAGCTATTTCCATGTTATGGGATGCATTTTCTCCATTGTTTTAGATTGTAGGTCACTCTGGAAGGCCTACATTATAAACAAATAGCCACAGTAGCCTACTTGGCTCCTGTTATAACTGTAACTTAAAGCGGGTACAGCCTCAGTGTTCACAGTGACCTCAGTGTTCACAGTAAACTCAGTGTTCACAGTAAACTCAGTGTTCACAGTGGCCTCAGTGTTCACAGTAAACTCAGTGTTCACAGTGACCTCAGTGTTCACAGTAAACTCAGTGTTCACAGTAAACTCAGTGTTCACAGTGGCCTCAGTGTTCACAGTAAACTCAGTGTTCACAGGGGCCTCAGTGTTCACAGTAAACTCAGTGTTCACAGGGGCCTCAGTGTTCACAGTAAACTCAGTGTTCACAGGGGCCTCAGTGTTCACAGTAAACTCAGTGTTCACAGTGACCTCAGTGTTCACAGTAAACTCAGTGTTCACAGGGGCCTCAGTGTTCACAGTAAACTCAGTGTTCACAGGGGCCTCAGTGTTCACAGTAAACTCAGTGTTCACAGGGGCCTCAGTGTTCACAGTAAACTCAGTGTTCACAGGGGCCTCAGTGTTCACAGTAAACTCAGTGTTCACAGTGACCTCAGTGTTCACAGTAAACTCAGTGTTCACAGTAACCTCAGTGTTCACAGTAACCTCAGTGTTCACAGTAAACTCAGTGTTCACAGTAAACTCAGTGTTCACAGGGTCCGCCGTGTTCACAGTGACCTCAGTGTTCACAGTAAACTCAGTGTTCACAGTAAACTCAGTGTTCACAGTAACCTCAGTGTTCACAGTAAACTCAGTGTTCACAGTAAACTCAGTGTTCACAGTAAACTCAGTGTTCACAGTAACCTCAGTGTTCACAGTAAACTCAGTGTTCACAGTAAACTCAGTGTTCACAGTAAACTCAGTGTTCACAGTAAACTCAGTGTTCACAGTAACCTCAGTGTTCACAGTAACCTCAGTGTTCACAGTAAACTCAGTGTTCACAGTAAACTCAGTGTTCACAGTAACCTCAGTGTTCACAGTAAACTCAGTGTTCACAGTAACCTCAGTGTTCACAGTAAACACGCGCCAGAAGCTCCACAGAACTTTCAAAAAACGTTCAAGTGTGTGGCTCAGCCGACATTACATTGCTAATGACCTGCCACTGGCTCTGAGTAAAGCCTCTGTGTCTATGTATGCTGATGACTCAACATTATACATGCGAGCCACCACAGCAAGTGAAAGCACTGCAACAATTAGCAACAGAGCTGCCGTCTGTTTCAGAATGGGTGGCAAGTAATAAGCTAGTCCTAAATATTTCAAAAAAAATAAAAGCATTGTATTTGGGTGGAGTACAGCACCTAATGGAGATCCCTAATAAATACAAATGTAAATGTCCAATACACACAATAGGAGTTAATTTCCAACAGTCAAAGTCCTTCAATAAGAGTTACAACGCTAATATTTGTGTAAACTCTTCCCAGCTGTGTTCTGTGGGTGTCACTGAGTAGCACTGTTCAAAGCGTTGTAGCTCTTGTGCATTGCGCCAACAGAAATAAACATCTCTCCGGGAAGAAGAAGGGTTGAGGTTTCATGATTAACGACTCATGGTGTAATTGTAAACAACATACAGGAACTCAAGAACTTTTGTTCACTTGACCTAGAATTCCTCGCAGCCAAATGCCGACCGTATTATCTCCCAAGAGAATTTTAGTTGGTTATTGTCACAGCCATGTATATTCCCCCCTCAAGCCGATACCACGACGGCCCTCAAGGAACTTCACTGTACTTTATGCAAACTGGAAACGACATATCCTGAGGCGGCATTTATTGTAGCTGGGGATTTTAACAAAGCAAATTTGAGAACAAGGCTACCTAAATTCTATCAGAATATTGATTGTAGCACACCTACCCTAACCAGAAACCGTGGATAGATGGCGGAATTCGCGCATAACTGAAAGCGCGAACCACCACATTTAAACATGGAAAGGTGACTGGGAATATGGGTGAATACAAACAATGTAATTATTCCCTCCGCAAGGCAATCATACAAGCGAAATGTGGGTATAGAGACAAAGTGAAGTCACACCTCAATGGCTCAGACATGAGACATATGTGGCAGGGTCTACAGACAATCAAGGACAACAAAAAGAAAACCAGCCACGTCACGGACACCGACGTCTTGCTTCCAGACAAACTAAACACCTTCTTTGCCCGCTTTGAGGATAATACAGTGCCACCGACGCGACCCGGACTGTGGGCTCTCCTTTTCTGTGTCCAACATGAGTAAGCCATTTAAACGTGTTAACCCTCGCAAGGCTGCCGTCCCAGACGGCATCCCTAGCTGCGTCCTCAGAGCATGCGCAGACCAACTGGCTGGTGTGTTTACGGACATAATAAATTTCATATTCATCTTCTCTCCCTATCCCAGTCTGCTGTCCCCACATGCTTCAATATGGCCATCATTGTTCCTGTACCCAAGATGGCAAAGGTAACTGAACTAAATGACTACCGCCCCGTACCACTCACTTCCGTCATCATGAAGTGATATGAGAAATTAGTCAAGGATCATATCACCTCTACCTTACCGGTCACCCTAGACCCACTTCAATTTGAATACCGCCCCAATAGGTCCACAGACGATGCAATCACCTTCACACTGCACACTGCCCTATCCCATCTGGACAAAAGGAATATCTATGTAAGAATGCTGTTCATTGACTACAGCTCAGCGTTTAACACCATAGTACCCTCCAAGATCATCATTAAGCGTTAGGCCCTGGGTCTCAACCCCGCCCTGTGTAATTGGGTCCTGGACTTCCTGACGGGCGTACACATCACAGACAAACTGAAATGGTCCACCCACACAGACAGTGTGGTGAAGAAGGCACAACAGCACCTCTTCAATCTTAGGAGTCTGAAGAAATGTGGCTTGTCACCTAAAACCCTCACAAACTTCTACAGATGCACAATTGAGAGTATCCTGTCGGACTGCATCACAGCCTGGTACGGCAACTGCACAGCCCATAATTGCGGTCAGCACAACGCATCTCTGGGGGCAAACTACCTCCCCTTCAGGACACCTACAGTACAGGATGGCCAAAAGATCATCAATGACAACAACCACCCGAGCCACTGCCTGTTCACACCGCTACCATCCAGAAGGCGAGGTCAGTACAGGTGCATAAAAGCTGGGACCGAGAGACTGAAGTATAGCTTCTATCTCAAGGCCATCAGACTGTTAAACAGCCATCACTAACACATTAGAGGCTGCTGTCAACATACACACTTGAAATCACTGGCCACTTTAATAAACGGATCACTAGTCACTTTAATAATGCCCCTTTAATCATGTTTACATATCTTACATTACTCATCTCATATGTACATAGTGTATTTTATGTAATCTATCTATTTCATCTTGCCTATGCCGTTCGGTCATCGCTCATCCAGTGTGGTGAAGAAGGCACAACAGCACCTCTTCAACCTCAGGAGTCTGAAGAAATATACGTCTGGAATTACACACGTAGTTCAAACAAAATGATAAAACAGAAGAGAACATGCGTTTCTGGTGCAGCACATGCGGCCTACAAAGTTACAAGTACAGTGGGGAGAACAAGTATTTGATACACTTGCCGATTTTGCAGGTTTTCCTACTTACAAAGCGTGTAGAGGTCTGTAATTTTTATCATAGGTACACTTTCACTGTGAGAGACGGAATCTAACACTAAAATCCAGAAAATCAAATTGTATGATTTTTAAGTCATTAATTAGCATTATAAATACTTGTTCTCACCACTGTATAAGCTAGCGAATTTGATTTAAATTTATAAATATAATAGGGCTTATTTGTATAATTAGTAGGCTGACACATTTTTTTTAAACTGGGCAAGTCAGTTTAGAACCAATTCTTATTTTCAATGACGGCCTACCGGGGAACAGTGGGCAGAACGACACATTTTTACCTTGTCAGCTCGGGGGAATCGATCTGGCAAGCTTTCGGTTACTGACCCAACGCTCTTACCACTAGGCTACCTGCCTCCCCACATACATACCTTTCATGACATTTCCCCTAATGTTATTAGCCTACCTTCTCAATCTGTATATTGTTGCTTCATTCCTACCTCGCTTTCAACAGTTAAATGATAATGACATCTTAGAATAAAATAGGACTAGAATTAGATGCAGAAGGCTTTCACTTCTCTAAATGAAGATGGAATGGTTATGGGTCTGAATTAATAACTGTTATAGTCTACCACCATCTGAATGGTTATGGGTCTGAATGGTTATGGGTCTGAATTAATAACTGCTATAGTCTACCACCATCTGAATGGTTATGGGTCTGAATGGTTATGGGTCTGAATTAATAACTGCTATAGTCTACCACCATCTGAATGGTTATGGGTCTGAATTAATAACTGCTATAGTCTACCACCATCTGAATGGTTATGGGTCTGAATTAATAACTGCTATAGTCTACCACCATCTGAATGGTAATGGGTCTGAATTAATAACTGCTATAGTCTACCACCATCTGAATGGTTATGGGTCTGAATTAATAACTGCTATAGTCTACCACCATCTGAATGGTTATGGGTCTGAATGGTTATGGGTCTGAATTAATAACTGCTATAGTCTACCACCATCTGAATGGTTATGGGTCTGAATTAAAAACTGCTATAGTCTACCACCATCTGAATGGTTATGGGTCTGAATTAATAACTGCTATAGTCTACCACCATCTGAATGGTTATGGGTCTGAATTAATAACTGCTATAGTCTACCACCATCTAAATGGTTATGGGTCTGAATTAATAACTGCTATAGTCTACCACCATCTGAATGGTTATGGGTCTGAATTAATAACTGCTATAGTCTACCACCATCTGAATGGTTATGGGTCTGAATTAATAACTGCTATAGCCTACCCCCATCTGAATGGTTATGGGTCTGAATTAATAACTGCTATAGTCTACCACCATCTGAATGGTTATGGGTCTGAATTAATAACTGCTGTAGCCTACAGCCATCTTGCTTTTGCTCAAACTACCCGTGAGTTCTATTGGCTGCTGTATTTAACGTTCAGCAAAAAATAAATCAAATCAAATCAAATTTATTTATATAGCCCTTCGTACATCAGCTGACATCTCAAAGTGCTGTACAGAAACCCAGCCTAAAACCCCCCAAACAGCAAGCAATTCAGGTGTAGAAGCACGGTGGCTAGGAAAAACTCCCTAGAAAGGCCAAAACCTAGGAAGAAACCTAGAGAGGAACCAGGCTATGTGGGGTGGGCAGTCCTCTTCTGGCTGTGCCGGGTGGAGATTATAACAGAACATGGCCAAGATGTTCAAATGTTCATAAATGACCAGCATGGTCGAATAATAATAAGGCAGAACAGTTGAAACTGGAGCAGCAGCACGGTCAGGTGGACTGGGGACAGCAAGGAGTCATCATGTCAGGTATTCCTGGGGCATGGTCCTGAGATGTATTGTGAACCGCGCTCCATACTGAGATGTATTGTGAACCTCGCTCCATACTGAGATGTATTGTGAACCGCGCTCCCATACTGAGATGTATTGTGAACCGCGCTCCCATACTGAGATGTATTGTGAACAGCGCTCCATACTGAGATGTATTGTGAACCGCGCTCCATACTGAGATGTATTGTGAACCGCGCTCCCATACTGAGATGTATTGTGAACCGCGCTCCATACTGAGATGTATTGTGAACCGCGCTCCATACTGAGATGTATTGTGAACCGCGCTCCATACTGAGATGTATTGTGAACCGCGCTCCATACTGAGATGTATTGTGAACCGCGCTCCATACTGAGATGTATTGTGAACCGCGCTCCATACTGAGATGTATTGTGCGCCGCGCTCCCATACTGAGATGTATTGTGAACCGTGCTCCCATACTGAGATGTATTGTGAACCGCGCTCCATACTGAGATGTATTGTGAACCGCCAAGCTAGAAGCCGTAGAGAAGCAATATTTAGAATATAATGAATATTTAGAAATCGCATAAATTAAAACAGTTCCATTTCACGCCATGCTGTTCAAAAAATAATTTATTATAATTGAAGAGTTTCTCGCAGTTATTTATCCCTGGACAAGGAGGTGATTTGGGGGGGGAAATCCCGGTAAATCTCTGTACCAGGGTTTCCGTCCATTCAACCTCACTACAAACAACCCAGGAAGAGGTTCCTTGTGAGTGGGCCAAGGCCAATAAAGTGATAGGAAAAGCATGTCCTTCAGTAAAGTTGGCTTCTTAGCATTTCATAGCCATAGCCATGGTTTAAGACTGTACCGCAGAATTTGAACATAAATCACAGAACGTAGATGTTGTGGTGGCAGCTGCAGAGAAGCACTTGGGTGTTGGAGATTTTTCTGCAGAAGAGTTACAAGGTGTGTTGAATGATGGTGTCCCGTTCTCCCAGGGTTCTGGCCTGGTGTAGGATGAGATAGGGCCACGTTCTCCCAGGGTTCTGGCCTGGTGTAGGATGAGATAGGGCCACGTTCTCCAAGGGTTCTGGCCTGGTGTAGGATGAGATAGGGCCACGTTCTCCCAGGGTTCTGGCCTGGTGTAGGATGAGATAGGGCCACGTTCTCCCAGGGTTCTGGCCTGGTGTAGGATGAGATAGGGCCACGTTATCCAAGGGTTCTGGCCTGGTGTAGGATGAGATAGGGCCACGTTATCCAAGGGTTCTGGCCTGGTGTCGGATCCCACGGTAGGTTGGTGGCACCTTAATTGGGGAAGACGGGCTCGCGGTAATAGCTGGAGCGGAATTGGTGGAACGGTATCAAATATATCCCGGGTATCCTGGAAAGATATTGACCTCATCCTGTCAGTCGAGGATGCCTGGCCGTTCTTTAATAGTAATTTCCTCACCATCTTAGATAAGCATGCCCCTTTCAAAAAATGCAGAACTAAGAACAGAACTAAGAACAGAGGTGCCAATGCTCTAGGAAGAGTATTGGTGGTTCCAAACTTCTTCCATTTAAGAATACTTGGCCCTTGGTTCACTCCAGACCTGACTGCCCTTGACCAGCACAAAAACATCCTGTGGCGTACTGCACTAGCATCAAATAGTCCCCGCGATATGCAACTGTTCAGGGAAGTCAGGAACCAATACACGCAGTCAGTCAGGAAAGCAAAGGCTTTTTCAAGCAGAAATTCGCATCCTGCAGCTCTAACTCCAAAAAGTTCTGGGACACTGTAAAGTCCATGGAGAACAAGAGCATCTCCTCCCAGCTGCCCACTGCTCTGAGGCTAGGTAACACGGTCACCATGATAATCGAACATTTCATTAAGCATTTCTCTACGGCTGGCCATGCCTTCCTCCTGGCTACTCCAACCCCGGCCAACAGCTTCGCCCCCCCCCCCGCAAAACCTGGACCCGTACAAATCAGCTGGGCTAGACAATCTGGACCCTCTCTTTCTAAAACTATCCGCCGCCATTGTTGCAACCCCTATTACCAGCCTGTTCAACCTCTCTTTCGTATCGTCCGAGATCCCTAAAGGTTGGAAAGCTGCCGCGGTCATCCCCCTCTTCAAAGGGGGTGACACTCTAGACCCAAACTGTTATAGACCTATATCTATCCTCCCCTGTCTCTCTAAAGTCTTCGAAAGCCAAGTTAATAAACAGATCACTGACCATTTCGAATCCCACCGTACCTTCTCCGCTGAGCAATCTGGTTTCCGAGCCGGTCACGGGTGCACCTCAGCCACGCTCAAGGTCCTAAACGATATCATAACTGCCATCGATAAGATACAGTACTGTGCAGCCGTCTTCATCGACCTGGCCAAGGCTTTCTACTCTGTCAATCATCATACTCTCATCGGCAGACTCAATAGCCATTGTTTTTCTAATGACTGCCTCACCTGGTTCACCAACTACTTTGCAGACAGAGTTCAGTGTGTCAAATCAGAGGGCATGTTGTCCGGACCTCTAGCAGTCTCTATGGGGGTACCACAGGGTTAAATTCTCGGGCCGACTGTTTTCTCTGTACATATCAATGATGTCGCTCTTGCTGCGGGAGATTTCCTGATCCACCTCTACGCAGACGACACCATTCTGTATACTTCTGACCCTTCCTTGGACACTGTTCTAACTAACCTCCAAACGAGCTTCAATGCCATACAACACTCCTTCCGTGGCCTCCAACTGCTCTTAAACGCTAGTAAAACCAAATGCATGCTTTTCAACCGTTCGCTGCCTGCACCCGCCCGCCCGACTAGCATCACCACCCTGGACGGTTCCGACCTAGAATATGTGGACAACTATAAATACCTAGGTGTCTGGTTAGATTGTAAACTCTCTTTCGAGACTCATATTAAACATCTCCAATCCAAAATCACATCTAGAATCGGCTTTCTATTTTGCAACAAAGCCTCCTTCACTCACGCCGCCAAATTTACCCTCGTAAAACTGACTATCCTGCCGATCCTCGACTTCGGCGATGTCATCTACAAAATAGCTTCCAATACTCTACTCAGCAAACTGGATGCAGTCTATCACTGTGCCATCCGTTTTGTTACCAAATCACCTTATACCACCCACCACTGCAACCTGTATGCTCTAGTCGGCTGGCCCTCGCTACATATTCGTGGCCAGATCCACTGGCTCCAAGTCATCTATAAGTCTATGCTAGGTAAAGGTCCGCCTTATCTCAGTTCACTAGTCACCATAGTAACACCCAGCCGTAGCACACGTTCCAGCAGGTATATCTCACTTATCATCCCCAAAGCCAATTCCTACTTTGGTCGCCTTTCCTTCCAGTTCTCTGCTGCCAATGACTGGAACGAATTGCAACAATTACTGAATCTGGAGACTTTTATTTCCCTCACCAACTTTAAACATCAGCTATCTGAGCAGCTAACCGATCACTGCAGCTGTACATAGTCCATCTGTAAATAGCCCACCCAATCTACCTACCTCATCCCCATACTGTTTTTATTTACTTTTCTGCCCTTTTTTTCACACCAGTATCTCTACTTGCACATCAGCATCTGCTCATGTATTACTCCTGTTAATCTGCTAAATTGTAATTATTCGCTCCTATGGCCTATTTATTGCCTTTTGCACACACTGTGTATAGACTTTATTTTTTTCTACTGTGTCATTGACTTGTTTATTGTGTTATTGGCTTGTTTATCGTTTATTCCATGTGTAACTCTGTGTTGTTGTCTGTGTCACACTGCTTTGCTTTATTCTTGGCCAGGTCGCAGTTGTAAATGAGAACTTGTTCTCAACTTGCCTACCTGGTTAAATAAAGGTGAAAAAAAATAAACATATTAAAAAAAAACATGGTTTCCATGGTGTTGATGACATTCTATTTGTTCCATACATTATTATGAGCCATCCTCCCCTCTGCAGCCTGGATAGGGCCAAGTAGTGGAATAGTGTGATGTTTTAATGATTGTAAGGTAGTTGGTAGGGCAACCCCCCCCCCCCCCCCCCCCCCCCCCTTTTTGTTGTTGTTGTCACCAAGTGGAATTAATTCACCCTCCAGAACGGTAGGCGGAAACACAGGGCTAGGTAAGATAAATATATATTTAACACCGGAAACTCACACTCCAGGACAGTAGGTGGTGGTGTTTTCACCTTTTCAATTGGAAGCGATCTGCCAATACAAATTTTAAGAAGAAGAAGAAGAAGACGGACCAGGAGGGGATTGTGAGACGAAAAACCCGGCGGGGAGAAACGGTAAGAGGTTTAGCAAATATACATTTTTTTCCCTACGGTGTATGAAACACGTCAAAAGACGATTGACGATTCAGTCTGCAGTTTGTTTGCTCGGAATGTGTCAAGTTGTTAACATTTGCTCAAGGAAATCGACCATTCAAAAGCGATGGATGAATACGAGGAAATAAGCAAACGTTAGCCTTCCTTAGCTGGTGATTTTTTTTGTGGCTAGCTACATAAGCTGTCATGAGCAAGAGAAACATTTCAATATTATTTGCAGCAATTTGTTAAATTAAATGAGTTCATGTGAGCTGCTGATGTGATTACTAACTAACTAAATCCATCTGGTGTGAATTCCCACCGCGCCTATCGTTAGTTACTCTAGTTAACGTTAACTAGTTTGTCATCTAATCATCCCCAAGACAAGGAAAAGACAAAAGTCATACATTTTTTTCTCCTTCGTGACAAGAGATGTTAGCTATTGAAATCTAAAAGGGGGGATGGGGAGGCTGTCATCTTCGCAATGCAGCACTAGGCAAAGATCAACAACAAAAAAAAACGATCTGTCGTGGGCACTTGGAATAGGAAAGAGAGCTGCGCATCTTGGGCACACAGTTGGTGATGGTTACACACAAGTCGTGACTGGCTCGATAGATTATTATTTTTTGGTTTGTTATTGTTTTGTTTGGTCTTTCCTTCTCGGCCTAGTCGTTGGTAACCTCCAGGTATCTTGCGGACTGCAGCCTTGGCAATTATAATCTACCTTGCTATTAAATAGGCCTACACTGTATGTCGCAATGTGTCACTCATTATTACAATATTTTGGAAGTCATTGGTAAATAATATGTTGTACTACCGAATACGTAGCTAATGGTTGTTTTTTGTCGGTATTAAACTTTGTGAGTCAACCTACCGATGGCCAGTTAGCTCATGTTTATCAATAGGGCTGGGTAGGGATTGTGATCCCTATCCAAGGCCTGTGATCCCTATCCAAGACAGCAGCATCGCTGTGTGATGTCTGATAGCAGCGTTGTATGCCCCTGCGGCACCAGGATATTGCAGATGCACACACTGGCAATGTTTTTTTTTTTTTTTACAGCAAGGTGTGGTGGTGATGATGCTGACGATAAATGACAGTTACAAAAACAAAAAAGAGTGGGAAAGAAGAGGAACTAATAACTTTTTGACTTTAAAACACACACACTGAACGACATCCGGGCACAGGTATAGAGCTCTGCCATACAAATCTGAGAGCAGCTACTAGTTTTGTGCCAACATCCTATCAAACTGCTCAACTCTTGAAGTTTGTATGTATTTGTATTGTAAATATGTGTATGTAATCAGGGTTTCCGTTATGAAATGTGGCGCCGCAACCTTTTTTAAAAATGTACTGGACATTTGAGAAATGTACCGTACCCATGTGCATTGGGTGTGTAACCCGATTAGGGTGTCCACCCACGGTGCTCAGAATGACAGACATTACATGTAGATGATGGTCATTCATTTTTAACAGAATATGTAAGTCTAGGATGCAATGACCTGTGTCCTTAACGCACACTTTGAAGATGTTCGGGGCGGCAGGTAGCCTAGTGGTCTGAGCGTCGGGCCGGTAACCAGCAGGTAGCCTAGTGGTCTGAGCGTCGGGCCGGTAACCAGCAGGTAGCCTAGTGGTCTGAGCGTCGGGCCGGTAACCAGCAGGTAGCCTAGTGGTCTGAGCGTCGGGCCGGTAACCAGCAGGTAGCCTAGTGGTCTGAGCGTCGGGCCGGTAACCAGCAGGTAGCCTAGTGGTCTGAGCGTCGGGCCGGTAACCAGCAGGTAGCCTAGTGGTCTGAGCGTCGGGCCGGTAACCAGCAGGTAGCCTAGTGGTTAGAGCGTTGGGCCGGTAACCAGCAAGTAGCCTAGTGGTTAGAGCGTTGGGCCGGTAACCAGCAGGTAGCCTAGTGGTCTGAGCGTCGGGCCGGTAACCAGCAGGTAGCCTAGTGGTTAGAGCGTTGGGCCGGTAACCAGCAAGTAGCCTAGTGGTTAGAGCGTTGGGCCGGTAACCAGCAGGTAGCCTAGTGGTCTGAGCGCTGGGCCGGTAACCAGCAGGTAGCCTAGTGGTTAGAGCGTTGGGCCGGTAACCAGCAAGTAGCCTAGTGGTCTGAGCGCTGGGCCGGTAACCAGCAGGTAGCCTAGTGGTTAGAGCGCTGGGCTGGTAACCAGCAAGTAGCCTAGTGGTTAGAGCGTTGGGCCGGTAACCAGCAGGTAGCCTAGTGGTTAGAGCGTTGGGCCGGTAACCAGCAGGTAGCCTAGTGGTTAGAGCGCTGGGCTGGTAACCAGCAAGTAGCCTAGTGGTTAGAGCGTTGGGCCGGTAACCAGCAGGTAGACTAGTGGTTAGAGCATTGGACTAGTAACCAGCAGGTAGTCTAGTGGTTAGAGCATTGGACTAGTAACCAGCAGGTAGACTAGTGGTTACAGCGTTGGACTAGTAACCAGCAGGTAGTCTAGTGGTTAGAGCATTGGACTAGTAACCAGCAGGTAGTCTAGTGGTTAGAGCGTTGGGCCGGTAACCAGCAGGTAGCCTAGTGGTTAGAGCGTTGGACTAGGAACCAGCAGGTAGCCTAGTGGTTAGAGCGTTGGACTAGTAACCGAAAGTTTGCAAGTTCAAATCCCCGAGCTGACAAGGTAAAAATATGTCGTTTTGCCCCTGAACAAGGCAGTTAACCCACTGTTCCTAGGCCGTCATTTGAAAATAAGAATTTGTTCTTAACCGACTTGCCTAGTTAAATAAAGTTAAAATATATATACTTTTTAGTATAACTATCCACATTTGACTTTTCCTCAGCCGCCGAGTAACGAACAGCAAAATCAGTGTGAGTTTCAAGTTTGGCGATGGTGAATTTTCACCATAAGAAGTACACCTTTTGTAATAATGCTTCACAGGCATCATAGCATTTGCAGACTTATGTAAGATAGCGTACTAATCGCAATATGACGGGTAGATTGTCATAATTTAGTCTTAATAATATAACTCAATCACTGTTGGCAAAAAAATACCGCATGGCTGAGCGCGTGTAGTGTAGAGGCCTTGGCTACAGCTGGTATCAGAGACGTTGACCTATTCTATTGATCAGTTTGTCGAGAAAGAAATAGCCCCAACAGACTCTGGGGACAGTTGTGGGACGATAGATCCCCAATTCATACAACCAGTTGGCCTTATATATATATATAAGGCCAACTGGTTGTATGAAGTTATATAGTTAAAGCTATGAATCTGATGCAGCAGTTAAGAATGAAAAATAACAAGCGACCCTCCCCTCTACCCAAAACAATAATTAAAACATAAAGTGGATAGCAGAGAACTTGCCTACCGTTTACCCTGACTCCTAGCACAGACCAGAGCATTAAATATACATTTACTACTCTTATTTACGGTCTGAATGGGGGAAAAAAAATGCCTTTTATGCAGTTCTACATCCTTTTACATGACTGGAGACGAGCAGGAACTTCAAAATAAAAGAACAAAATAATCCACAACAGAGCATGACGACCAATGAGCGCATTGCTGGAGCACCGGAGACATTTTCATTTCTATTCAGGCTATTGTTTAAAAAAAAAAAAAAAGAAGAAGTAAGTTTGGAACAGTGATAAAGTTGTCTATCAACTCTAAACATTTAGCTCAACAGTTTTCCAAATAAAAAGTTACAAGTGAAGATTTTCGTTAAAGTTGTCTATCAACTCTAAACATTTAGCTCAACAGTTTTCCAAATAAAAAGTTACAAGTGAAGATTTTCGTTAAAGTTGTCTATCAACTCTAAACATTTAGCTCAACAGTTTTCCAAATAAAAAGTTACAAGTGAAGATTTGCGTTCGCTGTGTTAAAAAAAATTACGTATTTTTCTTTAATTCATTGATGACCAGATATTTCAGTTGGTACAACTGAACAAGAAAAATACTCATTTATTTTTTAACACAGCGAACGCAAATCTTCAGGGACGCCTATATTCACTTGTAACTTTATTTGGAAAACTATCTTTTTCTTATTTAATGCATTTCATTGCATGATATTGTTATAAAATAGATTTGTGTTGGCTTGTGATTAGGGCATGGAAATATAAGAACATCTGCTAGGCTAAATGAACAAACTAGGCATGCATAGCTCACTGCATGATCCTCAAACCAAAGCCTGGCCAAACTCCTGCTTATAAAAGTGAATTGAAAGGCACTCTACAATGACCATATATCCTAATAAGGCATTTTTTGTTTAATTATTATGTAATTCTAAGAAATATATATATTTTTAATTTAGTTTTCCACAGCCTGTTGAAATTTTCAATGTCAATTGATAGTGACAGAATTACACATTTACTTCCTAAGCAAAGTAAATATTTTCTTTCCTCGGCTATAGAAGGTTGTAGCGCAGACTCTGATTATCATAGAGACAAACCAAATATATCCCATATGTGCCTCAGCGTCACGTCTTTCCACAACATTTTACAGCTTGTTTCTAGCGTAAAGCATTGCGGACTAAAGCATTGTTATAGATGGCTTTTTATAATCAGGTCCATTTAATTATTTTCAATCTTAAGCTAACAGGGATAAAAGCCCATGCTTTTAGCCATTTACCCTAACATACCTTCAGCATACCCCCTCAACATACCTTCAGCGTACCCCCTCAACATACCTTCAGCATACCCCCTCGATACACCCTCAGCATACCCCCTCGATACACCCTCAGCATACCCCCTCGATATACCCTCAGCATACCCCCTCGATATACCCTCAGCATACCCCCTAGCATACCTTCAGCATACCCCCTCGATATATCCTCAGCATACCTATAGCATACCCCCTAACATACCTTCAGCATACCCCATTGACATACTTTCAGCATACCCCCTCGATATACCCCCTAACATACCTTCAGCATACCCCCTCGATATACCCTCAGTATACCTTCAGCATACACCCTCAATATACAGCATGCCCCCTAACATACCTTCAGCATACCCCCTCAATATACAGCATACCCCTAACATACCTTCAGCATACCCCCTAACATACCTTCAGCATACCCCCTCGATATACCCTCAGCATACCCCCTAACATACCTTCAGCATACCCCTCGACATACCTTCAGTATACCCCCTCAATATACAGCATACCCCCTAACATACCTTCAGCATGGCCCCTCAATATACAGCATACCCCCTCGACATACCTTCAGCATATCCCCTCAATATACAGCATACCCCCTCGACATACCTTCAGCATACCCCCTCAATATACAGCATACCCCCTAACATACCTTCAGCATACCCCCTCGACATACCTTCAGCATACCCCCTCGATACACCCTCAGCATACCCCCTCGATACACCCTCAGCATACCCCCTCGATACACCCTCAGCATACCCCCTCGATACACCCTCAGCATACCCCCTCGATATACCCTCAGCATACCCCCTCGATATACCCTCAGCATACCCCCTAGCATACCTTCAGCATACCCCCTCGATATACCCTCAGCATACCTATAGCATACCCCCTAACATACCTTCAGCATACCCCCTTGACATACCTTCAGCATACCCCCTCGATATACTTTCAGCATACCCCCTCGATATACCCCCTAACATACCTTCAGCATACCCCCTCGATATACCCTCAGTATACCTTCAGCATACACCCTCAATATACAGCATGCCCCCTAACATACCTTCAGCATACCCCCTAACATACCTTCAGCATGCCCCCTAACATACCTTCAGCATGCCCCCTAACATACCTTCAGCATGCCCCCTAACATACCTTCAGCATGCCCCCTAACATACCTTCAGCATACCTTCAGCATGCCCCCTAACATACCCTCAGCATAACCCCTAACATACCTCCAGCATGCCCCCTAACATTGAGAACTTCTCAACTAGCCTACCTGGTTAAATAAAGGTGTTCTCAACTAGCCTACCTGGTTAAATAAAGGTGAAATATAAAAAAGACTTGACACAGCGAGCCCTTCACTGACACTGACATACCCGCACATACCCCCTCAATATACCCTCACATATACCCTCACATCCCCCCTCAATATACCCTCACATACCCCCTTAATTCAAGCCCTGGTTTTATCCTAACACAGCCCTGGTTTTATCCTAACACAGCGAGCCCTTCACTGACACTGAGCTTTTTAAGGGGTGCATGGTGATTGTGTCAGCCAATCCCTTCAATCTATGGATAGTAAACTATAATTTAGTCTGTTGAACAGGTAGACCTGCCTCTTGTTTCTTGAATAGGAAGAAATAAAGTCAAATTGAAATGAAGACTGTTTATTAAATGAATTTGGGCCTTTTTCGAATTAGCTTTGCATTCAGGACCAATGCGCCGTCCATCCCCGCTGCTGCTGCTCCATAGTGCTGTAAGTTATGTAAATGACTGGAATATGGTTTATTGTGAGGTCAATAATGCTGATAAATAGCTTCATTATGGGCAACGAAACATTATTGTTTTTTATTCAAATCAATTATAGTAGTAGCAAGCTTACCTCTGGTCCTCATCTTCGTGCTCTCCCTCTCTAACAGAACGGGACATCAGTAGGACCTAGTCTTCCCTCTCTAACTGAACGGGACATCAGTAGGACCTAGTCTTCCCTCTCTAACTGAACGGGACATCAGTAGGACCTAGTCTTCCCTCTCTAACTGAACGGGACATCAGTAGGACCTAGTCTTCCCTCTCTAACTGAACGGGACATCAGTAGGACCTACTCTTCCCTCTCTAACAATGGGACATCAGTAGGACCTAGTCTTCCCTCTCTAACTGAATGGGACATCAGTAGGACCTAGTCTTCCCTCTCTAACTGAACGGGACATCAGTATGACCTAGTCTTCCCTCTCTAACAACGGGACATCAGTAGGACCTAGTCTTCCCTCTTTAACTGAACGGGACATCAGTAGGACCTAGTCTTCCCTCTCTAACAACGGGACATCAGTAGGACCTAGTCTTCCCTCTCTAACTGAATGGGACAACAGTAGGACCTAGTCTTCCCTCTCTAACAACTGGACATCAGTAGGACCTAGTCTTCCCTCTCTAACTGAACGGGACATCAGTAGGACCTAGTCTTCCCTCTCTAACTGAATGGGACATCAGTAGGACCTAGTCTTCCCTCTCTAACAACGGGACATCAGTAGGACCTAGTCTTCCCTCTCTAACAACGGGACATCAGTAGGACCTAGTCTTCCCTCTCTAACTGAATGGGACAACAGTAGGACCTTGTCTTCCCTCTCTAACAACTGGACATCAGTAGGACCTAGTCTTCCCTCTCTAACTGAATGGGACAACAGTAGGACCTAGTCTTCCCTCTCTAACAACTGGACATCAGTAGGACCTAGTCTTCCCTCTCTAACTCAACGGGACAACAGTAGGACCTAGTCTTCCCTCTCTAACAACGGGACATCAGTAGGACCTAGTCTTCCCTCTCTAACTGAACGGGACATCAGTAGGACCTAGTCTTCCCTCTCTAACTGAATGGGACATCAGTAGGACCTAGTCTTCCCTCTCTAACTGAACGAGACATCAGTAGGACCTAGTCTTCCCCCTCTAACATCAGTAGGACCTAGTCTTCCCTCTCTAACAACGGGACATCAGTAGGACCTAGTCTTCCCTCTCTAACTGAACGGGACATCAGTAGGACCTAGTCTTCCCTCTCTAACTGAACGGGACAACAGTAGGACCTAGTCTTCCCTCTCTAACTGAACGGGACATCAGTAGGACCTAGTCTTCCCTCTCTAACTGAACGGGACATCAGTAGGACCTAGTACACGGGCACAGGTATTGCCTTTTTTTTTTAGGAAAAATACATTTTAATTTTTTTGAAGAAGCATTTGACTGGCCACAGAGCCTTTAGTTAAGGTTTACATCAGCAGGAGCAGGCCAGGGATTATGATTGGGACAACCTGTCCATTGCAGTGTGTAATGCAGTGTAGGCTAAACCATTTTTAAGGGATAGATCAGCTTTAATATTGCAGGTTGTGGCTTCCATCAGTATAATTGTCTGCATCCATTTTCATTTTTATTTTTTTTATATATATATATATATATATATATATATTTATATATATATATATATTTCCTTTATTGTCCCCTAACCCTACCACCCCTTCCCTAATTGGAGTAAACTAATGGACAACAACACTTAGGCTTCTACTTCCATCTAATAGACTGTACATACTATACACATTTTACGGACATCGAATGTTTTACATTGGTTATCTTGTTGTTTTTAGTCCCACCCTTCAGTTTCATTCAACCCCTCCCATCTATCTCTCAACATCATCCAGTCCCACCCTTCAGCTCCATTCAACCCCTCCCTTCTATCTCTCAACATCATCCAGTCCCACCCTTCAGTTTCATTCAACTCCTCCCATCTTTCTCTCAACATCATCCAGTCCCACCCTTCAGCTCCATTCAACTCCTCCCTTCTATCTCTCAACATCATCCAGTCCCACCCTTCAGTTTCATTCAACTCCTCCCATCTATCTCTCAACATCATCCAGTCCCACCCTTCAGCTCCATTCAACTCCTCCCTTCTATCTCTCAACATCATCCAGTCCCACCCTTCAGTTTCATTCAACTCCTCCCATCTATCTCTCAACATCATCCAGTCCCACCCTTCAGCTCCATTCAACTCCTCCCTTCTATCTCTCAACATCATCCAGTCCCACCCTTCAGTTTCATTCAACTCCTCCCATCTTTCTCTCAACATCATCCAGTCCCACCCTTCAGTTTCATTCAACTCCTCCCATCTTTCTCTCAACATCATCCAGTCCCACCCTTCAGCTCCATTCAACTCCTCCCTTCTATCTCTCAACATCATCCAGTCCCACCCTTCAGTTTCATTCAACTCCTCCCATCTTTCTCTCAACATCATCCAGTCCCACCCTTCAGCTCCATTCAACCCCTCCCTTCTATCTCTCAACATCATCCAGTCCCACCCTTCAGCTCCATTCAACCCCTCCCATCTATCTCTCAACATCATCCATTTTGGATTTCTATTTGCTAAATATTTTTCCGCTATGATGTTTCACAAAAGCTCAACCTTTTTATTCTCATAGTTTCGAGAGATTGTAAATTTAAAGATACACATTTTTGAGTATTGAGTATTATTATGTTATTGATCGATTGACTATGACTTTTCAAATCACCCAGCAGTGCTATTTGCAGAGTTGACTTCAGGTAAATGTTTCAATTCTTCAGCCATTCCTGAACCTGCTACCCCAAAATATGTTCTATATGGACAGTACCAAATTTATTGTATTTTTTATTTTATTATATTATTTTTTAATATTTTGTTTATTTATTTATTTTCAAATGTTGATTTAATGATTCTGACTTTTCACAGCAAAATCTGCATAGCTGGGATGGTTCTATCCCCCTATATGGATCCCCTCATCAGTCTACACACAATACCCCATAGTGACAAAGCAAAAACTGTTTTTTAGAAATTTTTGCACAAACACTCCCCAGACATATCATTAGTATTCAGACCATGTATACAGTACTTTGTTGAAGCACGTTGTGCAGCACTTATAGTCTCGAGCAAAGTGCAGAGAGATCCTTGATGAAAACCTGGTTCAGAAAGGCACACACCTGTCTATATAAGGTCCCACAGTTGACAGTGCATGTCAGAGCAAAAACCAAGTCATGAGGTTGAAGGAATTGTTCGTACAGCCACGGGACAGGATTGTGTCAAGGCACAGATCTGGGGAAGAGTACCAACACATTTCTGCAGCATTGAAGGTTCCCAAGAATACAGTGACTTCCATCATTCTTAAATGAAAGATTTTTGGAACCACCAAGACTCTCCTAGATCTGGCCGCCTGGTCAAACGTTGCAATCAGGGGAGAGGGGCCTTGGTCACGGTGGTGACCAAGAACTCAATGGTCACTCTGACAGAGCTCCAGAGTTCCTCTGTGGAAATGGGAGAACCTTTCAGAAGGACAACCATCTCTGCAGCACTCCACCAATCAGGCCTTTATGGTAGGGTGGCCAGACAGAAGCCACTCCTCAGCCCACTTGGGCTAAAGGGTGAAACAAGATTCTCTGGCCTGAATTTCAAGAATCAAGTCTGGAGGAAACCAGGCACCGCTCATCACCTGGCCAATACCATTCCCATGGTGAAGCATGGTGGTGGCAGCATCATGCTGTGGAGATGTTTTTCAGCAGCAGAGACTTGGATCGAGGGAAAGATGAAAGGAGCAAAGTACAGAGAGATCATTGGGGAAAACCTGCTCAGGACCTCATACTGGGGCGAAGGTTCACCTTCCAACAGGACAACGATGCTAAGCACACAGCCGAGACAACGCAGGAGTGGCTTCGGGACAAGTCTCTGAATGTCCTTGAGTGGCCCCGCCAGAGCCCGGACTTGAACCCGATTGAACATCTCTGGAGAGACCTGAAAATAGCTGTGCAGCAACACTCCCCATCCAACCTGACAGAGCTTGAGAGGATCTGCAGAGAAGAATGAGAGAAACTCCCCAAATACAGGTGTGCCAAGCATGTAGCATCATACCCAAGAACACTCAATACTGTAATGGCTGCCAAAAGTGCTTCAACAAGGTACTGAGTAAAGGGTCTGAATACCTATGTAAAATGTGATATTTCCATTTTATTTGTTTTAATACATTTGCAAAAATTTCTAAACCTGTTTTTGCTTTGTCATTATTGGGTATTGTGTATAGATTGATGAGAGAGGGACAATTTTAATACATTTTAGAATAAGGCTGTAATGTAACAAAATCTGGAAAAAGTCAAGGGGTCTGAATACTTTCTGAATGCTCTATATATTTCCATATGGAAAGCCGTAGGCTGTGATGGTAAATGCTTCCAATCCTTTATACTGCACATGTTATGTGCCTTATCTGTCCATCAACCCACATGATGGACTGACAATAGAAATGGTGATGGTGGTGGTCTGTCAGCAGAGAGTATAGTAGTTCCTTGGCCTTTCCACGGTGCGGTAGAACAGACAAGAGATGATCAGAAATATGATCACAACTGTAAGTTAAGTCTTTCAGAACTAGAACACTTTGGAGCCTTTTTGACTATTAGTCCCGTAGCCTAACATGCTGACTAGACCGGGCGCGCCTGTCCGACATGCTGACTAGACCGGGCGCGCCTGTCCGGCATGCTGACTAGACCGGGCGCGCCTGTCCGACATGCTGACTAGACCGGGCGCGCCTGTCCGACATGCTGACTAGACCGGGCACGCCTGTCCGACATGCTGACTAGACCGGGCGCGCCTGTCTGACATGCTGACTAGACCGGGCGCGCCTGTCCGACATGCTGACTAGACCGGGCGCGCCTGTCCGACATGCTGACTAGACCGGGCGCGCCTGTCCGACATGCTGAATAGACCGGGCGCGCCTGTCTGACATGCTGACTAGACCGGGCGCGCCTGTCCGACATGCTGACTAGACCGGCGCGTCTGTCCGACATGCTGACTAGACCGGCGCGTCTGTCCGACATGCTGACTAGACCGGGCGCGCCTGTCCGACATGCTGACTAGACCGGCGCGTCTGTCCGACATGCTGACTAGACCGGGCGCGCCTGTCCGACATGCTGACTAGACCGGCGCGTCTGTCCGACATGCTGACTAGACCGGGCGCGCCTGTCCGACATGCTGACTAGACCGGGCGCGCCTGTCCGACATGCTGACTAGACCGGGCGCGCCTGTCCGACATGCTGACTAGACCGGGCGCGCCTGTCCGACATGCTGACTAGACCGGGCGCGCCTGTCCGACATGCTGACTAGACCGGGCGCGCCTGTCCGACATGCTGACTAGACCGGGCGCGCCTGTCCGACATGCTGACTAGACCGGGCGCGCCTGTCCGACATGCTGACTAGACCGGGCGCATCCGACATGCTGACTAGACCGGGCGCGCCTGTCCGACATGCTGACTAGACCGGGCGCGCCTGTCCGACATGCTGACTAGACCGGGCGCGCCTGTCCGACATGCTGACTAGACCGGGCGCGCCTGTCCGACATGCTGACTAGACCGGGCGCGTCTGTCCGACATGCTGACTAGACCGGGCGCATCCGACATGCTGACTAGACCGGGCGCGCCTGTCCGACATGCTGACTAGACCGGGCGCGCCTGTCCGACATGCTGACTAGACCGGGCGCGCCTGTCCGACATGCTGACTAGACCGGGCGCGCCTGTCCGACATGCTGACTAGACTTGGCGCGCCTGTCCGACATGCTGACTAGACCGGGCGCGCCTGTCTGACATCCTGACTAGACCGGCGCGTCTGTCTGACATCCTGACTAGACCGGGCGCGCCTGTCCGGCATCCTGACTAGACCGGGCGCGCCTGTCTGGCATCCTGACTAGACCGGGCGCGCCTGTCTGGCATCCTGACTAGACCGGGCGCGCCTGTCCGGCATCCTGACTAGACCGGGCGCGCCTGTCCTGCACCAGACGCGATCAGGACATACAGGTTGAAATATCAAAACGAACTCTGAACCAACTATATTATTTTGGGGACAGGTCGAAACACATGAAACATTCACGACCATTTAGCTAGCTAGCTAGCTGTTGCTAGCTCATTTGTCCTATTGTTGGATACCTGAAATGCACTTTCAGCACGTCAAGCGTCACAAATAGAACAAAGTTCTATTTTAGCGCCTGGCTACGCATAACCTCGCTAGCAGTGTGGGTGCAATGATTGAATAACATGTACATTTTATTTTTTAACGCGAGCGATGTGGTCAGCATGTAAGGAGTACGAACACTCAGCATGCAGATATGCATTTTACAAATGTTTTTTTTTTGGGGGGGGGGGGGGTCCCAATCTGACTCCTACGCTCACACGTACAGTATCTCTCCTCTCCTGGTGAAACAGGCTAGCTGTCATACATTTAGCATTCAATACATGTTGGTCATTTAACAGACTCTCTTATCCGGAGCGACTCACAGTCAGTGCATTTAAAACAACCACGTCACAGTCATTGTAAATCAGCACTTTACTTCCTGTGTCCTTTTTTGTTCCAGGTGTGACATCATTGGCAGCCTCATCTTGGATCTAGCATGGCCTTCAGCAAAGGATATCGCATCTACCACAAGTTGGACCCGCCCCCGTACAGCGTCATCGTGGAAACCAGGAACAGAGATGAATGCCTCATGTTCGAGTCGGGCGCCGTCGCCGTGCTATGTAAGACGCACACTGATTGGTCTAATAGATTATCACAGATACTTTCGTTAAATACACGTTTTTTTTTTTAAAGGCCAATTTGAATAAAAATGCTTAAATTTACATTCCCAATTCCCCACCTTAAACCACGCTGTGTTTAGATAGATTGATTAGATTGATTATACGGGAGAATGTCATCAACATGCAGATCATAAGATACGATCATAAGATACCATCATAATGTCATAAGATAAGATCATAAGACTCGCCTCTATAAATCAGTCCTGTTGCAGTGCAGTGGAAGACCACGTGAGGAAAACGGGTTGAAATGTTGTCTCTTCAACCAGTTTAGTTTACTAGCAATGCACCTGAATAGGTTTAATAATGTCAATTTCTGGACGGTGCTGAAAATACATATTTGCATCTTAAGGCCAAGCCCTACATACTGAAATTACATCTATTGGTATTTTGGTCTATATAATATTAATTTACTGTATATTTTTTTAAATAAACAATAAAATGCCACCTGGATGAATGTATATTTGCTTTAGTGTATTGGGCTCGTGAGTGGCGCAGCGATTTTAAGGCACTGCATCTCAGTGCTAGAGGTGACACTACAGATCCGGGTTCGATTCCAGGCTGTGTCACAACTGGCTGTGATTGGGAGTCCCCGTAAGGCGACGCACAATTGGCCCAGCGTCGTCCGGCTTAGTGTTTGGCCGGGGTAGGCCGTCATTGTAAATAAGAATTTGTTCTTAATAACTGACTTGCCTAGTTAAATATTTTTTTAATTTTTTTTTTTAATCAACATTGTAATGAATGAATAACGCATAATGTCAAAATGGACTCTCTAGAATTTTACCTATTCATTAAAAATGAAAAGCTGAAATGTCTTGAGTCAATAAGTAATAGTTTTGTTGTGGCAATACTAAATAAGTTCAGTTGTAAAACTTTGCCTTAACAAGTCACATAATAAGTTGCATGGACTCACTCTGTGTGCAATAATAGTGTTTAACATGATTTTTTTGAATGACTACCTCATCTCTGTACCCCCACACACATAATTATCTGTAAGGTCCCTCAGTCGAGCAGTGAGTTTCAACCACAAAGACCAGTGAGGTTTTCCATGGAGGTTTTCCAATGCCTTGCAAAAATACGGCATCTATTGTTAGGGTAGATGGGTAGAAATGAAAATACAGACATTGAATATCCCTTTGAACACGGTGAAGTTATTAATTACACTTTGGATGGTGTATCAATACACCCAGTCACTACAAGATACAGCTCAGTTGCCGGAGAGGAAGGAAACTGCTCAGGGATTTCATCATGAGGCCAATGGTGACTTTAAAACAGTTGCAGAGTTTAATGGCTGTGATAGGAGAAAACAAGAATGCTGATCCATCCTCAGTTGTTACTCCACAATACTAATCTAATCGACAAGGAAAAAATATTCCAAAACATGCATCCTGTTTGCAACAAGGCACTAAATATTGTCAAAAATGGACAGGACATGAGCAGGTAGCTGACTATTACTGACTGTTCAGCAGCATGATGGTCTGGGGGTAGAAGCTATTGGCCAGTCTTATTTTTAGCCATGATGCTCCTGTACTGCCCACGTCTGAGTGATGAAAGTGGGAAGAACAGGCCGTGGCTCGGGTGGCGGTGGTACCTGATTAACCTTTTGGCCTTCCTGCAACACCTTGTGTTGTAGGTGTCCTGGAGGGCAGGCAGTGTGAACCCAATGATGCGTTCAGCTTAGTGTACCACCCTCCTGTAGCACCTTGCGGTCCGCGGCGGTGGAGTTGCCGTACTAGGTTGTGATGCAGCCCGATAGTATGCTCTCGATGGTGCTCCTGTAGAACACTGTGATGCAGCCCGACAGTATGCTCTCTATGGTGCTCCTGTAGAACACTGTGATGCAGCCCGACAGTATGCTCTCGGTGGTGCTCCTGTAGAGCACTGTGATGCAACCCGACAGTATGCTCTCGATGGTGCTCCTGTAGAACACTGTGATGCAGCCCGACAGTATGCTCTCGATGGCGCTCCTGTAGAACACTGTGATGCAGCCGGACAGTATGCTCTCGATGGTGCTCCTGTAGAACACTGTGATGCAGCCGGACAGTATGCTCTCGATGGTGCTCCTGTAGAACACTGTGAAGCAGCCCGACAGTATGCTCTCGATGGTGCTCCTGTAGAACACTGTGATATAGCCCGACAGTATGCTCTCGATGGTGCTCCTGTAGAACACTGTGATGCAGCCCGACAGTATGCTCTCGATGGTGCTCCTGTAGAACACTGAGTGTCCTCGGGGACAGGCTGAATTTCTTGAGGTTGAAGAGTCTTTCACCACGGTGTCCGTGTGGTTTGAACGTTTCAGCTCCTCGAAGACGTGCACGCAGAGGAACTTGGACATTTTGTACCATCACAACGGCGGCCTCTTTGATGAGGATGGGGGCGTGCCCACCCTGGTTCCTCTCGAAGTCCATAATGAGCTCCTTTGTTTTGCTGACGTTGATGGGATAGGTTGTTTACCACACTGTCAGAGTGCCTACCTCGTCCCTGTAGGCACTCTCGTTGTTGTTGGTAATCAGGCCTACTACTGTTGTTGTTATCAGAGAACTTGATGATGGAGTTGGAACCGTGTGAGGCGATGCAGTCGTGGGTATAGAGAGTGTACACGAGGGGACTGAGGACTACACCGTTGTGGTACCACTCTCCATATTTTCAAGCATAGTGGTGGCTGCATCATGTTATGGGTATGCTTGTAATTATTAACGACTGGGGAGTTTTTCAGGATAAAAAAGAAACAGAATAGAGCTAAGCACAGGAAAAATTCTAGTGGAAAACCTGGTTCAGTCTGCTTTCCACCAGACACTGGGAGACAAATTCACCTTTCAGCAGGACAATAACCTACAACACAAGGCCAAATCTACACTGGAGTTACTTACCAAGAAGACATTGAATGTTCCTGAGTGGCTGAGTTACAGTTTTGACTTAAATCTGTTTGAAATAGTTGTCTAGCGACGATCAACAACCAATTGTGACAGAGCTTGAAGAATTTTGAAAATAATAAATGGTTAAAAGTTGCCCAATCCAGGTGTGGAAAAGCTCTTAGAGACTCAGCCAGAAAGACTCACAGCTGTAGTCGCTGCTAAAGGTGATTCTAACATATATTGACTCAGGGGTTGAATATTTATCTAGTCAAGATATATTAAGGTTTTATTTTTCATATTTATTTTTTAAACAAATGTTCACATTTTTTCTTCCCATTTGACATTAGCGTATTTTGTGTAGATCGTTGACACAAAAAAAAAGACAATTAAATCCATTTTAATCCCACAAATTATGTAAAAGTCAAGGGTTGTGAACACTTTCTGAGGCCTTGTCCAGTAACTATTTTACGTTACATTATTAGTGTTGTCTTTTCGTATAATGACTGTCTCTTGTCCACCCGCCAGCGGCTGCAGAGAAGGAGGCCATTAAGAACACCTACACCAAGATGATGGACGCCTATGGGATTCTGGGAGTTCTACGCCTCAACCTGGGTGAGTCACTTGACACCTGGGGGGGGGGTCTGATTACTGTAAAACACCCTATTGGATGCAACACCGTATAATCATATAGCCTAGCATGGATCTAATGTTATCCCTGTGAGGATGGGTCCCCCTACCCTTTGAGAAGTATTAGGGCTGGGTGGTATAATGTATTTTACTATACATTGAGTGTACAAAACATTAAGAACGCCCGCTCTTTCCATGACATAAGACTGACCAGGTGAATCCAGGTGAAAGCCATGATCCCTTATTGATGTCACCTGTTAAATCCACTTCATATCAGTGTAGATGAAGGGGAGGAGACAGGTTAAAGAAGGAGTTTTAAGCCTTGAGACAATTGAGACATGGATTGTGTATGTGTGCCATTCAGAGGGTGAATGGGCAAGACAACAACTTTAAGTGCCTTTGAGCAGGGTAGGGTAGTAGGTGCCAGGCGCACCGGTTTGTGTCAAGAACTGCAACGCTGCTGGGTTTTTCACACTCAACAGTTTCCCGTGTGTATCAAGAATGGTCCACCACCCAAAAGGACATCCAGCCAACTTGACACAACTGTGGGAAGCATTGGAGTCAACATAAGCCAGCATCCCTGTGGAACGGTTGTCCCCCGACGAATTGAAGGGGTTCTGAAGGCAGAAGTTGGGGGGTGCAACTCAATATTAGGAAGGTGTTCTTAATGTTTTGTACACTCCGGTATTGATGGACGGACCGTTTTTTTTTTTTTCTTTAACCTTCTACAACGGTATTTTAATGTTTGGTTTGTTACACGTGATAAGCAGCTCCGGCGTGTGTAATGTCCGTTTTTACAGTTTACTCTGTTTGCGACTTGCAAGTCGACTCTCCCTATCCTGCATGCCGCTTCCTGCAGCCCCCCTGTTCATCAGGAGAGAGCGGTTGTTGGTGTTGCTCGACCACGGAGTCACGAGCACTTCACTTGCCATTCAGTTTGTGTATTTTTGCAATTTGTGGCTAAAATAAATCGCATTAGCTGTTAAATCTTAGCGCTAGTTAGCTGGATAGCTAGCTAGCTAGATGATCAGTGCTGAGGGGTATACTACAAAACAGGGTCAATGAGTTAGCCAGGTAACTTTGATAAAACAACCAGAAATAAGTTGGTTTTCTGGTTCATAAAAAAAAAGAAGCTAAGCCTAGATCTGTGTGTTTGAGCCCATTTCAAGCTTATTTTTCTAAAAACTAAAAAGTTGTTTCAGAATATTCAGGCAAGGTAGCTGGCTAACTCCTTGATCATAGCAACGGCTCCGCTTGGGCTGCTCTGCTCAATGAAGAGACATGAGAGTTAGCTGTTAGCTTTTTTTCATCACTCTAAACTCAGACTAAACTCTGAGAAATAATCTCTCTTGTTTTATTTTATACTTCGTAGTATACTCCTCTGGTCTAGGACTAGGTCAGCATGTTGTTTGTGAAAAATATTTTTAAATCAGAAAGGAATTAGGTGAAGCATGAATATGATAGCTAGCTAGCTACACGAAGAAGAACGCTGACTAACACTTTCATTCCTACCCTGTCACAATAATTCCGCCCTGGTTTATTTATTTATTTATTTATTATATATGTCAAACAACAGTGTATTCAAGGTAGAGGTCGACCGATTATGATTTTTCAACACCAATACCGATTATTGGAGGACCAAAAAAGCTGATACTGGTTAATCGGATGTTTTTATATTATATATATATATCATTGTAATAATGACAATTACAAAAATACTGAATGAACACTTTTATTTTAACTTACTTTGTCCATATCATGCATCCCTGACTGGCACAGTGTGGAAAGGATAACAAAAAAAGTGCAGGAAATGCTGAAATCTTTACGATAATGCAGTAATCTTTACGATAATGCTGAAATCTTTACGATAATGCAGAAATCTTTACGATAATGCAGCCATCTTTACGACAACGCTGAAATCGTTACGATAATGCTGAAAATCTTTACGATAATGCAGGAATCTGCACGATAATGCAGGAATCTTTACGATAAGATAACGTCAAATATTTATGATAATGCTGAAATCTGTATGACAATGGCGAAATCTTTATGATAATGCGGTATATCTTTATGATAATGCTGACATCTTTATGATAATGCTGACATATTTATGATAATGCTGAAAAATGGTTTGGTTGAACAGTATAAAACCATCAGAATGTAGAAATACCCATTTTAAATCACTTATGTTTGTGTGTACCACCCTAGGGTCATGAATATTAAGCATTTTTATTATTAATAAATATAAAATACTGCCAGATAACGTCAGAATGTGATATGATATCTTGGCCATATCGCCCAGCCCAATGAAGCGTGGTTGATCACATAGCAAGTGCAGAACATTCTTCCTAGTTGTAATCAATGCCATTTACAGAGGGTTGCTAAAACAATGCGTTGAACTGTAGGGTTGTGAGAAGCCTTCTTCGTTAGGGAGCCAGAAGTCTATATAGTAAGTCCTGCCTGTTGACTGCAGAGCTTCTCTGTCTCCTGCCCTCTGCTTGATCTTGAAAGCCTGCCTGTTATGATAACATGGTAGGAAGCTACGCTTTAAACAGATCAAAGCCAGTTCTGCAGATCAGATCACGTTGATATAACACTACTTGTTTACTGACTCTGAAGGAAGGAAGGAAGGAAGGCAAACAACAAGCTCAGTTAAACCCTATACTGGTAATGACCGTATGCTGGCATGGGGTTTAACACACTGTTCTTCCTCTCCCTCTATCTCTTTCTTCTCATCCTATCATCTCTCTTTTCCCGCCTGCTGTTTCCATCTCCCCATGTTTTTATTATCTCCTCCTCTTCCTCCTTTTCTCTCTCTTATCATTCAACCCCCTCTCCTCCTCCTCATCTGCCTCTCCTCTTCCTCCTCATCTCCCCTCCTTCTCCCTCTCCTCCTCGTTCTACACTCCTTCTCCCTCTCGTCCTCTTCTTCGTCTCCTCTCCTTCTCCCTCTCTCCTCTCTTCCTCCTCGACTCCTCTCCCCTCTCATCCTCCTCCTCATCGTCTCCACTCCTTCTCCCTCTATTCCTCCTCCTCCTTCTCCTCGTCTCCTCTTCTCTTCCCTTCATCCTCATCTCTTCCTCCCCATCTCCTCCTTTCCTCAACTCTCCTCTCATTCTCTCCTCTCCATCCTCCCCTCCCGCCTCTCCTCCATCTCATTTTCTCTCCTCCCCTCCTCTTCCCTCTCTCCAGGTGATTCCATGCTCCACAGCTTGGTAGTAGCAGCAGGCTGTAGCTCCGTAGGGAAGGTGCAAGACTCTGAGGTGTTCCGGGTCACGTCTACAGAGTTTGTTTCTCTGAAGAACGACCCGAGTGACGAGGACCGCATCGCTGACGTCAGGAAAGTCCTGAACTCTGGGAATTTTTATTTCGCTTGGTCCTCTAGCGGCATCAGCATGGACCTCAGCCTCAACGCTCACCGCCGGATCAAAGAGGACACCACAGACAACCGCTTCTTCTGGTAGGGAGTGGAACACATTATATATACTAACCTCTTCTAGTGGGGAGTGGAACACATTATATATACTAACCTCTTCTAGTGGGGAGTGGAACACATTATATATACTAACCTCTTCTAGTGGGGAGTGGAACACATTATATATACTAACCTCTTCTAGTAGGGAGTGGAACACATTATATATATATACTAACCTCTTCTAGTAGGGAGTGGAACACATTATATATACTAACCTCTTCTAGTAGGGAGTGGAACACATTATATATACTAACCTCTTCTAGTAGGGAGTGGAACACATTATATATACTAACCTCTTCTAGTAGGGAGTGGAACACATTATATATACTAACCTCTTCTAGTGGGGAGTGGAACACATTATATATACTAACCTCTTCTAGTAGGGAGTGGAACACATTATATATACTAACCTCTTCTAGTGGGGAGTGGAACACATTATATATACTAACCTCTTCTAGTGGGGAGTGGAACACATTATATATACTAACCTCTTCTTCTAGTGGGGAGTGGAACACATTATATATACTAACCTCTTCTAGTAGGGAGTGGAACACATTATATATACTAACCTCTTCTAGTAGGGAGTGGAACACATTATATATACTAACCTCTTCTAGTGGGGAGTGGAACACATTATATATACTAACCTCTTCTAGTGGGGAGTGGAACACATTATATATACTAACCTCTTCTAGTGGGGAGTGGAACACATTATATATACTAACCTCTTCTAGTAGGGAGTGGAACACATTATATATACTAACCTCTTCTAGTGGGGAGTGGAACACATTATATATACTAACCTCTTCTAGTGGGGAGTGGAACACATTATATATACTAACCTCTTCTAGTGGGGAGTGGAACACATTATATATACTAACCTCTTCTAGTGGGGAGTGGAACACATTATATATACTAACCTCTTCTAGTGGGGAGTAGAACACATTATATATACTAACCTCTTCTTCTAGTGGGGAGTGGAACACATTATATACTAACCTCTTCTAGTGGGGAGTGGAACACATTATATATACTAACCTCTTCTTCTAGTAGGGAGTGGAACACATTATATATACTAACCTCTTCTAGTGGGGAGTGGAACACATTATATATACTAACCTCTTCTTCTAGTAGGGAGTGGAACACATTATATATACTAACCTCTTCTAGTAGGGAGTGGAACACATTATATATACTAACCTCTTCTTCTAGTAGGGAGTGGAACACATTATATATACTAACCTCTTCTAGTGGGGAGTGGAACACATTATATATACTAACCTCTTCTTCTAGTAGGGAGTAGAACACATTATATATACTAACCTCTTCTTCTAGTAGGGAGTGGAACACATTATATATACTAACCTCTTCTAGTGGGGAGTGGAACACATTATATATACTAACCTCTTCTTCTAGTGGGGAGTGGAACACATTATATATACTAACCTCTTCTAGTGGGGAGTGGAACACATTATATATACTAACCTCTTCTTCTAGTAGGGAGTGGAACACATTATATATACTAACCTCTTCTTCTAGTAGGGAGTAGAACACATTATATATACTAACCTCTTCTTCTAGTAGGGAGTGGAACACATTATATATACTAACCTCTTCTAGTGGGGAGTGGAACACATTATATATACTAACCTCTTCTAGTAGGGAGTGGAACACATTATATATACTAACCTCTTCTAGTGGGGAGTGGAACACATTATATATACTAACCTCTTCTTCTAGTAGGGAGTGGAACACATTATATATACTAACCTCTTCTTCTAGTGGGGAGTGGAACACATTATATATACTAACCTCTTCTAGTGGGGAGTGGAACACATTATATATACTAACCTCTTCTTCTAGTAGGGAGTGGAACACATTATATATACTAACCTCTTCTAGTAGGGAGTGGAACACATTATATATACTAACCTCTTCTAGTAGGGAGTGGAACACATTATATATACTAACCTCTTCTAGTAGGGAGTGGAACACATTATATATACTAACCTCTTCTAGTAGGGAGTGGAACACATTATATATACTAACCTCTTCTAGTGGGGAGTGGAACACATTATATATACTAACCTCTTCTAGTGGGGAGTGGAACACATTATATATACTAACCTCTTCTAGTGGGGAGTGGAACACATTATATATACTAACCTCTTCTAGTGGGGAGTGGAACACATTATATATACTAACCTCTTCTAGTGGGGAGTGGAACACATTATATATACTAACCTCTTCTAGTAGGGAGTGGAACACATTATATATACTAACCTCTTCTAGTGGGGAGTAGAACACATTATATATACTAACGTCTTCTAGTGGGGAGTGGAACACATTATATATACTAACCTCTTCTAGTAGGGAGTGGAACACATTATATATACTAACCTCTTCTAGTGGGGAGTGGAACACATTATATATACTAACCTCTTCTAGTAGGGAGTGGAACACATTATATATACTAACCTCTTCTAGTGGGGAGTGGAACACATTATATATACTAACCTCTTCTAGTAGGGAGTGGAACACATTATATATATATACTAACCTCTTCTAGTAGGGAGTGGAACACATTATATATACTAACCTCTTCTAGTGGGGAGTGGAACACATTATATATACTAACCTCTTCTAGTGGGGAGTGGAACACATTATATATACTAACCTCTTCTAGTGGGGAGTAGAACACATTATATATATACTAACCTCTTCTTCTAGTGGGGAGTAGAACACATTATATATACTAACCTCTTCTAGTAGGGAGTGGAACACATTATATATACTAACCTCTTCTTCTAGTAGGGAGTGGAACACATTATATATACTAACCTCTTCTAGTGGGGAGTGGAACACATTATATATACTAACCTCTTCTAGTAGGGAGTGGAACACATTATATATACTAACCTCTTCTTCTAGTAGGGAGTGGAACACATTATATATACTAACCTCTTCTAGTGGGGAGTGGAACACATTATATATACTAACCTCTTCTAGTGGGGAGTGGAACACATTATATATACTAACCTCTTCTTCTAGTGGGGAGTGGAACACATTATATACTAACCTCTTCTAGTGGGGAGTGGAACACATTATATATACTAACCTCTTCTAGTAGGGAGTGGAACACATTATATATACTAACCTCTTCTTCTAGTAGGGAGTGGAACACATTATATATACTAACCTCTTCTAGTGGGGAGTGGAACACATTATATATACTAACCTCTTCTAGTAGGGAGTGGAACACATTATATATACTAACCTCTTCTTCTAGTAGGGAGTGGAACACATTATATATACTAACCTCTTCTAGTGGGGAGTGGAACACATTATATATACTAACCTCTTCTAGTGGGGAGTGGAACACATTATATATACTAACCTCTTCTAGTAGGGAGTAGAACACATTAAATATACTAACCTCTTCTTCTAGTAGGGAGTAGAACACATTATATATACTAACCTCTTCTAGTAGGGAGTGGAACACATTATATATACTAACCTCTTCTAGTAGGGAGTGGAACACATTATATATACTAACCTCTTCTAGTAGGGAGTGGAACACATTATATATACTAACCTCTTCTGGTAGGGAGTGGAACACATTATATATACTAACCTCTTCTTCTAGTGGGGAGTGGAACACATTATATATACTAACCTCTTCTAGTAGGGAGTGGAACACATTATATATACTAACCTCTTCTAGTAGGGAGTGGAACACATTATATATATATACTAACCTCTTCTAGTAGGGAGTGGAACACATTATATATACTAACCTCTTCTAGTAGGGAGTGGAACACATTATATATACTAACCTCTTCTAGTAGGGAGTGGAACACATTATATATACTAACCTCTTCTAGTGGGGAGTGGAACACATTATATATACTAACCTCTTCTAGTAGGGAGTGGAACACATTATATATACTAACCTCTTCTAGTGGGGAGTGGAACACATTATATATACTAACCCTCTTCTAGTGGGGAGTAGAACACATTATATATACTAACCTCTTCTAGTAGGGAGTGGAACACATTATATATATATACTAACCTCTTCTAGTAGGGAGTGGAACACATTATATATACTAACCTCTTCTAGTAGGGAGTGGAACACATTATATATACTAACCTCTTCTAGTAGGGAGTGGAACACATTATATATACTAACCTCTTCTAGTAGGGAGTGGAACACATTATATATACTAACCTCTTCTAGTAGGGAGTGGAACACATTATATATATATACTAACCTCTTCTAGTAGGGAGTGGAACACATTATATATACTAACCTCTTCTAGTAGGGAGTGGAACACATTATATATACTAACCCTCTTCTAGTGGGGAGTAGAACACATTATATATACTAACCTCTTCTAGTAGGGAGTGGAACACATTATATATATATACTAACCTCTTCTAGTAGGGAGTGGAACACATTATATATACTAACCTCTTCTAGTAGGGAGTGGAACACATTATATATACTAACCTCTTCTAGTAGGGAGTGGAACACATTATATATACTAACCTCTTCTAGTGGGGAGTGGAACACATTATATATACTAACCTCTTCTAGTAGGGAGTGGAACACATTATATATACTAACCTCTTCTAGTGGGGAGTGGAACACATTATATATACTAACCCTCTTCTAGTGGGGAGTAGAACACATTATATATACTAACCTCTTCTAGTGGGGAGTAGAACACATTATATATACTAACCTCTTCTAGTAGGGAGTGGAACACATTATATATACTAACCTCTTCTAGTGGGGAGTGGAACACATTATATATATACTAACCTCTTCTAGTGGGGAGTGGAACACATATATATACTAACCTCTTCTAGTGGGGAGTGGAACACATTATATATACTAACCTCTTCTAGTGGGGAGTGGAACACATTATATATACTAACCTCTTCTAGTGGGGAGTGGAACACATTATATATACTAACCTCTTCTAGTGGGGAGTGGAACACATTATATATACTAACCTCTTCTAGTGGGGAGTGGAACACATTATATATACTAACCTCTTCTAGTGGGGAGTGGAACACATTATATATACTAACCTCTTCTAGTGGGGAGTGGAACACATTATATATACTAACCTCTTCTAGTGGGGAGTGGAACACATTATATATACTAACCTCTTCTAGTAGGGAGTGGAACACATTATATATACTAACCTCTTCTTCTAGTGGGGAGTGGAACACATTATATATACTAACCTCTTCTAGTGGGGAGTGGAACACATTATATATACTAACCTCTTCTAGTAGGGAGTGGAACACATTATATATACTAACCTCTTCTTCTAGTGGGGAGTAGAACACATTATATATACTAACCTCTTCTTCTAGTAGGGAGTAGAACACATTATATATACTAACCTCTTCTTCTAGTGGGGAGTAGAACACATTATATATACTAACCTCTTCTAGTAGGGAGTGGAACACATTATATATACTAACCTCTTCTAGTAGGGAGTGGAACACATTATATATACTAACCTCTTCTAGTAGGGAGTGGAACACATTATATATACTAACCTCTTCTAGTGGGGAGTGGAACACATTATATATACTAACCTCTTCTAGTGGGGAGTGGAACACATTATATATACTAACCTCTTCTAGTGGGGAGTGGAACACATTATATATACTAACCTCTTCTAGTGGGGAGTGGAACACATTATATATACTAACCTCTTCTAGTAGGGAGTGGAACACATTATATATACTAACCTCTTCTAGTGGGGAGTGGAACACATTATATATACTAACCTCTTCTAGTGGGGAGTGGAACACATTATATATACTAACCTCTTCTAGTGGGGAGTGGAACACATTATATATACTAACCTCTTCTAGTGGGGAGTGGAACACATTATATATACTAACCTCTTCTAGTAGGGAGTGGAACACATTATATATATATATATAACAGCTTCTTCTGGTGGGACAATTACATTTTTATACTCACAATTTTAAAGTGATTCTGAGAATCAGAGAAGTGTTTCGCTGAAAGTGATTGAGTATGAATTCTTACTAGTCCATATCTAGTCCTTACCTGGTCTACCTAGTCCTTTCCTGGTCTACCTAGTCCTTTCCTGGTCTACCTAGTCCTTACCTGGTCTACCTAGTCCTTACCTGGTCTACCTAGTCCTTTCCTGGTCTACCTAGTCCTTTCCTGGTCTACCTAGTCCTTACCTGGTCTACCTAGTCCTTTCCTGGTCTACCTAGTCCTTACCTGGTCTACCTAGTCCTTACCTGGTCTACCAAGTCCTTACCTGGTCTACCTAGTCCTTACCTGGTCTACCTAGTCCTTACCTAGTCTATCTAGTCCTTACCTGGTCTACCTAGTCCTTACCTGGTCTAGGGAGTGGAACACATTATATATACTAACCTCTTCTAGTGGGGAGTGGAACACATTATATATACTAACCTCTTCTAGTGGGGAGTGGAACACATTATATATACTAACCTCTTCTAGTGGGGAGTGGAACACATTATATATACTAACCTCTTCTAGTGGGGAGTGGAACACATTATATATACTAACCTCTTCTAGTGGGGAGTAGAACACATTATATATACTAACCTCTTCTAGTAGGGAGTGGAACACATTATATATACTAACCTCTTCTAGTGGGGAGTGGAACACATTATATACTAACCTCTTCTAGTGGGGAGTGGAACACATTATATATACTAACCTCTTCTAGTGGGGAGTGGAACACATTATATATACTAACCTCTTCTAGTGGGGAGTGGAACACATTATATATATACTAACCTCTTCTAGTGGGGAGTGGAACACATTATATATATACTAACCTCTTCTAGTAGGGAGTGGAACACATTATATACTAACCTCTTCTAGTGGGGAGTGGAACACATTATATATACTAACCTCTTCTAGTGGGGAGTGGAACACATTATATATACTAACCTCTTCTAGTGGGGAGTGGAACACATTATATATACTAACCTCTTCTAGTAGGGAGTGGAACACATTATATATACTAACCTCTTCTAGTGGGGAGTGGAACACATTATATACTAACCTCTTCTAGTGGGGAGTGGAACACATTATATATACTAACCTCTTCTAGTGGGGAGTGGAACACATTATATATATACTAACCTCTTCTAGTGGGGAGTGGAACACATTATATATACTAACCTCTTCTAGTGGGGAGTGGAACACATTATATATACTAACCTCTTCTAGTGGGGAGTGGAACACATTATATATACTAACCTCTTCTAGTAGGGAGTAGAACACATTATATATACTAACCTCTTCTAGTGGGGAGTGGAACACATTATATATACTAACCTCTTCTAGTAGGGAGAGGAACACATTATATATACTAACCTCTTCTAGTAGGGAGTGGAACACATATATATACTAACCTCTTCTAGTGGGGAGTGGAACACATTATATATACTAACCTCTTCTGGTAGGGAGTGGAACACATTATATATACTAACCTCTTCTAGTAGGGAGAGGAACACATTATATATACTAACCTCTTCTAGTAGGGAGTGGAACACATTATATATATACTAACCTCTTCTAGTAGGGAGTAGAACACATTATATATACTAACCTCTTCTAGTAGGGAGTGGAACACATTATATATACTAACCTCTTCTAGTAGGGAGTGGAACACATTATATATACTAACCTCTTCTAGTGGGGAGTGGAACACATTATATATACTAACCTCTTCTAGTGGGGAGTGGAACACATTATATATACTAACCTCTTCTAGTAGGGAGTGGAACACATTATATATACTAACCTCTTCTAGTGGGGAGTGGAACACATTATATATACTAACCTCTTCTAGTGGGGAGTGGAACACATTATATATACTAACCTCTTCTAGTGGGGAGTGGAACACATTATATATACTAACCTCTTCTAGTGGGGAGTGGAACACATTATATATACTAACCTCTTCTAGTGGGGAGTGGAACACATTATATATACTAACCTCTTCTAGTGGGGAGTGGAACACATTATATATACTAACCTCTTCTAGTGGGGAGTGGAACACATTATATATACTAACCTCTTCTAGTGGGGAGTGGAACACATTATATATATACTAACCTCTTCTAGTGGGGAGTGGAACACATTATATATACTAACCTCTTCTAGTGGGGAGTGGAACACATTATATATATACTAACCTCTTCTAGTGGGGAGTGGAACACATTATATATACTAACCTCTTCTAGTAGGGAGTGGAACACATTATATATACTAACCTCTTCTAGTGGGGAGTGGAACACATTATATATATACTAACCTCTTCTAGTGGGGAGTGGAACACATTATATATACTAACCTCTTCTAGTAGGGAGTGGAACACATTATATATACTAACCTCTTCTAGTGGGGAGTGGAACACATTATATATACTAACCTCTTCTAGTAGGGAGTGGAACACATTATATATACTAACCTCTTCTAGTGGGGAGTGGAACACATTATATATACTAACCTCTTCTAGTGGGGAGTGGAACACATTATATATACTAACCTCTTCTAGTAGGGAGTGGAACACATTATATATACTAACCTCTTCTAGTAGGGAGTGGAACACATTATATATACTAACCTCTTCTAGTGGGGAGTGGAACACATTATATATACTAACCTCTTCTAGTAGGGAGTGGAACACATTATATATACTAACCTCTTCTAGTGGGGAGTGGAACACATTATATATACTAACCTCTTCTAGTGGGGAGTGGAACACATTATATATACTAACCTCTTCTAGTGGGGAGTGGAACACATTATATATACTAACCTCTTCTAGTAGGGAGTGGAACACATTATATATACTAACCTCTTCTAGTGGGGAGTAGAACACATTATATATACTAACCTCTTCTAGTGGGGAGTGGAACACATTATATATACTAACCTCTTCTAGTAGGGAGTGGAACACATTATATATACTAACCTCTTCTAGTAGGGAGTGGAACACATTATATATACTAACCTCTTCTAGTGGGGAGTAGAACACATTATATATACTAACCTCTTCTAGTGGGGAGTAGAACACATTAAATATACTAACCTCTTCTTCTAGTAGGGAGTGGAACACATTATATATACTAACCTCTTCTAGTGGGGAGTAGAACACATTATATATACTAACCTCTTCTAGTAGGGAGTAGAACACATTAAATATACTAACCTCTTCTTCTAGTAGGGAGTGGAACACATTATATATACTAACCTCTTCTAGTGGGGAGTAGAACACATTATATATACTAACCTCTTCTTCTAGTGGGGAGTGGAACACATTATATATACTAACCTCTTCTAGTGGGGAGTAGAACACATTATATATACTAACCTCTTCTAGTGGGGAGTAGAACACATTATATATACTAACCTCTTCTAGTGGGGAGTAGAACACATTATATATACTAACCTCTTCTAGTGGGGAGTGGAACACATTATATATACTAACCTCTTCTAGTGGGGAGTGGAACACATTATATATACTAACCTCTTCTAGTAGGGAGTGGAACACATTATATATACTAACCTCTACTTCTGGTGGGGAGTGGAACACATTATATATACTAACCTCTTCTAGTGGGGAGTGGAACACATTATATATACTAACCTCTTCTAGTAGGGAGTGGAACACATTATATATACTAACCTCTTCTAGTGGGGAGTGGAACACATTATATATACTAACCTCTTCTAGTAGGGAGTGGAACACATATATGAGTATGATGTCTAGTCCATATCTAGTCCTTACCTAGTCTAACTAGTCCTTACCTGGTCTGCCTAGTCCTTACCTGGTATACCTAGTCCTTACCTGGTCTACCTAGTCCTTTCCTGGTCTACCTAGTCCTTACCTGGTCTACCTAGTCCTTACCTGGTCTACCTAGTCCTTACCTGGTCTGCCTAGTCCTTACCTGGTCTACCTAGTCCTTTCCTGGTCTGCCTAGTCCTTTCCTGGTCTGCCTAGTCCTTTCCTGGTCTGCCTAGTCCTTTCCTGGTCTGCCTAGTCCTTTCCTGGTCTGCCTAGTCCTTACCTGGTCTGCCTAGTCCTTACCTGGTCTGCCTAGTCCTTACCTGGTCTGCCTAGTCCTTACCTGGTCTACCTTACCTAGTCTGCCTCGACCTAACTTGATCTACCTAATCCTTTCCTGGTCTACCTAGTCCTTACCTGGTCTGCCTAGTCCTTACCTGGTCTGCCTCGACCTAACTTGATCTACCTAGTCCTTATCTGGTCCTACCTAGTCCTAACCTAGTCCTTATCTGGTCGTACCTAGTCATAACCTAGTCCTAACCTAGGTCATACCTGGTCCTAACCTAGGTCCTACCTAGTCCTGTCTTGCTGCTGCTACTTTCAGATGAATGCACTGACAGGATGAGAGCATCTGTTCAGTCACTAAAATGGAAACCTCAATACAAATGATTTATTTTCTCAATCCAAGTCGTATTATTGCACCGTACACATCATATTGTACCTCATAATCCTAGCAACACATTTCAGTTGAATGCATTGTTGTACAACTGACTAGGTATCCCCTTTCATATTGCACCTCATTATCCTAAAGCTCATATCGCACCTCATTATCCTAATGTACATATTGCACCTCATAATCATAGCTCATATCGCACCTCATTATCCTAATGCACATATTGCACCTCATAATCATAGCTCATATCGCACCTCATTATCCTAATGCACATATTGCACCTCATAATCATAGCTCATATTGCACCTCATTATCGCAGCTCATATTGCACCTCATAATCATAGCTCATATTGCACCTCATTATTGCAGCTCATATTACACCTCATTATCCTAAAGCTCATATTGCACCTCATAATCATAGCTCATATTGCACCTCATTATCGCAGCTCATATTGCACCTCATTATCCTAAAGCTCATATCGCACCTCATAATCATAGCTCATTTTGCACCTCATTATCACAGCTCATATTGCACCTCATTTATTGTACCTCATTATCCTAAAGCTCATATCGCACCTCATAATCATAGCTCATATTGCACCTCATTATTGCAGCTCATATTCCACCTCATTATCCTAAAGCTCACTTTGCACCTCATTATCACAGCTCATATTGCACCTCATTTATTGCACCTCATTATCCTAAAGCTCATATCGCACCTCATAATCATAGCTCATTTTGCACCTCATTATTGCAGCTCATATTCCACCTCATTATCCTAAAGCTCATATCGCACCTCATAATCATAGCTCATATTGCACCTCATTATTGCAGCTCATATTCCACCTCATTATCCTAAAGCTCACTTTGCACCTCCTATGCCGTCTCATAGTGTGGCCGATCTGCTGGCGTTGCGCTTAGTGCATCATGGCTCTGCACCTGGTGTGTAGTTTGGTTGACGTGTATCTCGTCTCCCCCAGGAACCAGTCCCTTCACCTTCACCTAAAGCACTACGGTGTGAACTGTGATGACTGGTTGTTGAGGTTGATGTGCGGCGGCGTAGAGATCAGGACGATCTACGCAGGTCACAAACAGGCCAAGGCCTGCGTCATCTCCCGCCTCAGCTCAGAGAGGGCCGGGACGCGCTTCAACGTCCGAGGGGCCAACGATGACGGACAGGTGGCCAACTTCGTAGAGACTGAACAGGTAGGTCTCGAGGGAGGGAGATGTAAAAAAAATACTGTCATAAAAATGTTTGTTTTTTTTATTCACATTTTACATGTAAATGGTCTATTGTAGCAATGACACATCGTTTTCTAAAGGCTTTGTAATGATCTAAAAAAAAGGTATACTCTCCCAATTAATCGAATACTAACTTCCGCTCTGATATTCGAATAATCATGCCCATCTGTAATATCAACATTAACACTATGTATTCATATTTAATTTTATACATATATACATATATACATATATATCTTAATCACAACAATTACAGAAGGGAATAACAAACGTTTCTCTCGGCACTGTGGCTGTCCTCTACTCCAGCCTATCCACACTAGTGTCTGAGTCTGTGCGTCCATGCATATCTCTCTGACTATAGTATGGGGCGGCAGGTAGCCTAGTGGTTAGAGTGTAGGGGCGGCAGGTAGCCTAGTGGTTAGAGTGTAGGGGCGGCAGGTAGTCTAGTGGTTAGAGTGTAGAGGCGGCAGGTAGTCTAGTGGTTAGAGTGTAGGGGCGGCAGGTAGCCTAGTGGTTAGAGTGGAGGGGCGGCAGGTAGCCTAGTGGTTAGAGTGGAGGGGCGGCAGGTAGCCTAGTGGTTAGAGTGGAGGGGCGGGAGGTAGCCTAGTGGTTAGAGTGGAGGGGCGGGAGGTAGCCTAGTGGTTAGAGTGTAGGGGCGGGAGGTAGCCTAGTGGTTAGAGTGGAGGGGCGGCAGGTAGCCTAGTGGTTAGAGTGGAGGGGCGGCAGGTAGCCTAGTGGTTAGAGTGTAGGGGCGCCAGGTATCCTAGTGGTTAGAGTGTAGGGGCGCCAGGTATCCTAGTGGTTAGAGTGTAGGGGCGCCAGGTATCCTAGTGGTTAGAGTGTAGGGGCGGCAGGTATCCTAGTGGTTAGAGTGTAGGGGCGCCAGGTAGCCTAGTGGTTAGAGTGGAGGGGCGCCAGGTAGCCTAGTGGTTAGAGTGTAGGGGCGCCAGACAGCCTAGTGGTTAGAGTGGAGGGGCGCCAGGTAGCCTAGTGGTTAGAGTGTAGGGGCGGTAGGTAGCCTAGGGATTAGAGTGGAGGGGCGCCAGGTAGCCTAGTGGTTAGAGTGTAGGGGTGCCAGGTAGCCTAGTGGTTAGAGTGGAGGGGCGCCAGGTAGCCTAGTGGTTAGAGTGTAGGGGCGGTAGGTAGCCTAGTGATTAGAGTGGAGGGGCGCCAGGTAGCCTAGTGGTTAGAGTGTAGGGGCGGCAGGTAGCCTAGTGGTTAGAGTGTAGGGGCGGCAGGTAGCCTAGTGGTTAGAGTGTAGAGGCGGCAGGTAACCTAGTGGTTAGAGTGTAGGGGCGGCAGGTAGTCTAGTGGTTAGAGTGTAGGGGCGGCAGGTAGCCTAGTGGTTAGAGTGTAGGGGCGGCAGGTAGCCTAGTGGTTAGAGCGTTTGGGCCAGTAACTGAAAGGTTGCTGGATCGAATCCCCGAGCTGACAAGGTAAAAATCTGTCGTTCTGCCTCCTGAACAAGGCAGTTAACCCACTGTTCCTCCAGTAGGCCGTCATTGTAAATGAGAATGTGTTCTTAACTGACTTGACTAGTTAAATAAAGGGTTAGAAAATAAAAAGTCAATACATGTGTGGTTGTGTATGTCGGAGGATCTGGGAGACAAATGACCGTCTTCTATGGATGACTAAAGTATTGTTCTCCTTGTCTTCTTCTTCCTTCTTCTGTCTTCTTCTTTCTTTTGTCTTCTTCTTTCTTTTGTCTTCTTCTGTCTTCTGTCACCTTCTTCTTCTGTCTTCTTCTGTCTTCTTCTGTCTTCCGTCTTCTTCTTCTGTCTTCTTCTGTCTTCTTCTGTCTTCCGTCTTCTTCTTCTTTTGTCGTCTTCTGTCTTCTTCCTTCTTCTGTCTTCTTATCCTTCTGTCTTCTGTCACCTTCTTCTTCTGTCTTCTTCTGTCACCTTCTTCTTTTGTCTTCTTCTGTCTTCTTCTTCTTTTGTCTTCTTCCTTCTTCTGTCTTCTTCCTTCTTCTGTCTTCTTCCTTCTTCTGTCTTCTGTCTTCTTCTTCTGTCACCTTCTTCTGTCACCTTCTTCTTCTGTCACCTTCTTCCGTCTTCTTCCTTCTATCTTCTTCCTTCTTCTTCTTCTTCTGTCTGCAGGTGATCTTCCTGGATGACCAGGTGTCTTCCTTCATCCAGATCCGTGGTTCCATTCCTCTGTTCTGGGAGCAACCAGGAATACAGGTAGGATGATGGGTCTGCACCTGACAACAATATGGAAGCTGTAAATATTGACTTCAATAGGATCGCGCACTCAAACTATATACAGTACCAGGCAACAGTTTGGACACACCTACTCATTCCAGGGTTCTAGAACACCTCCTCATTCCAGGGTTCTAGAACACCTACTCATTCCAGGGTTCTAGAACACCTACTCATTCCAGGGTTTTAGAACACCTACTCATTCCAGGGTTCTAGAACACCTACTCATTCCAGGGTTCTAGAACACCTACTCATTCCAGGGTTCTAGAACACCTACTCATTCCAGGGTTTTTCTTTATTTTTTAAAACTATTTTCTACATTGTAGAATAATAGTGGAGACATCAAAACTATGAAATAACACACATGGAATCATGTAGTAACCATGTAGTAACCAAAAAAGTGTTAACCTCTATAGGGTTCACCGGCCAACATCCGGTGAAATTGCAGAGCGCCAAATTCAAATGAAATTACTATAAATATTTAACTTTCATGAAATCACAAGTGTAATAAATCAAAAATAAAGCTTAACTTGTTGTTAATCCAGCCGTTGTGTCAGATTTCAAAAAGGCTTTACGGCGAAAGCAAACCATGCGATTATCTGAGGACAGAGCTCAGCACACAAAACATTACATACCAGCCAAGTAGATTAGTCACGAAAGTCAGAAATAGCAATAAAATGAATCACTTGCCTTTGATCTTCGTATGGTTGCACTCACAAGACTCCCAGTTACACAATAAATGTTTGTTTTGTTCGATAAAGTTCCTCTTTATATCCAAAAACCTCCATTTTGTTGGCGCGCATTGTTCAGTAATCCAATGGCTCAAATGCAGTCACAACAGGCAGACGAAAAATCTAAAAAAGTATCAGTAAAGTTCGTAGAAACATGTCAAACGATGTTTATAATCAATCCTCAGGTTGTTTTTAGCCTAAATAATCGATAATATTTCAACCGGACAACAGCGTCGTCAATATAAAAGAAAAGCAAGAAAGGCGCGCTCTCGGTCGGGCAAACAGCTCTGGGTCCATCCCACTATCCACTGACTCAACGTTGTCATTCTCCCTCATTTTTCAGAATAAAAGCCTGAAACAATGTCTAAAGACTGTTCACAACTAGTGGAAGCCATAGGGAATTGAATCTGGGTCCTATCCCTTTAAATGGTTGGATAAATACTTATTTTCCACCAGGACTTGTGAGGCGTCTGTTTCTTGCTCTGTTGTGCCCCGGGGCCTCACACTCCTCTTTCTATTCTGGTTAGAAACTATTTGTGCTGTTCTGTGAAGGGAGAAGTACACAGAGTTGTACGAGATCTTCAGTTTCATGGCAATTTCTCGCATGGAATAGCCTTCATTTCTCAGAACAAGAATAGACTGATGAGTTTCAGAAGAAAGTTCTTTGTTTCTGGCCATTTTAAGCCTGTAATCAAACCCACAAATGCTGATGCTCCAGATACTCAACTAGTCTAAAGAAGGCCCATTTTATTGCTTCTTTAATCAGAACAGTTTTTAGCTGTGTTAATATAATTGCCAGTTTTATTGATTCTTTAAATCAGAAAAACGGTTTTCAGCTGTGCTAACATAATTTAAAAAGGTTTTCTAATGAACAATTAGCCTTTTAAAATTATAAACTTGGATTTGCTAACACAGCGAGCCATTGGAACACCGGAGTGATGGTTGCTGATAATGGGCCTCTGTACGCCTATGTAGATATTCCATAAAAAAATCAGCCGTTTCCAGCTACAATAGTCATTTACAACATTAACAATGTCTACACTGTATTTCTGATCAATTTGATGTTATTTTTAATGGACAAAAAACTTGCTTTTCTTTCAAAAACAAGGACATTTCCTAAGTGACCCCAAACTTTTGAACGGTAGTGTATATTAACATTGGGCTGGCTGATCTTTTTCTAAATATACACACAGTGGCCAGTTTATTAGATACACCCATTTAGTACCATGTCGGACCCACATTTGCCTCCATAACAGCCTGAATTCTTCGGGGCGTGGAAATGTTGCTCAATTGGTATCAAGGAACCTAACGTGTGGCAGGAACACATTCCCCTCACCATTACACCACCACCACCAGACAGGATGGGGCCATGGACTCATGCTGCTTATGCCAAATCCTGACTCTGCCATCAGCATGACGCAACATGCTATTTTTCAGTGTTGGTAATCACGTGTCCACTGGAGCCACTTCTTCTTGTTTTTAGCTGATAGGAGTGGAACAAGTTGTGGTAGTCTGATGCAATCGCCCATGTGTTGTTGTGGGTTCCAAAATGTCGTTCTGTTCACAACTGTTGTTACTGCGCCGTTATTTGCCTGCTTGTGGCCCTGCCTGTTAGCTTGCACGGTTCCTTGCCATTCTCCTTCGACCTTCTCATCAACAGGCTGTTTTTTTTTGTGCGTCGCTACGTGGATAGAAACCAACATGGCAGAGAGCTGTTCCGCTAATACCATCCGTCACTGAAAGTTACAGAGCCTTCAGAAAGTATTCACACATTTGAACTTTTTTTCGCGTTTTATTGTTTTACAGACTGAATTTAAAACGGATTACATTTAGATGTTGTGTCACTGGCCCACTCAGGCAATACCCCGTAATGTCAAAAGTAGAATTATGTTTTGGCACATTTTTACAAATTATTTACAAATGAAAATATGAAATGTTTTGAGTCAATAAGTATACAAACCCTTTGTTATGGCAAACCTAAATAAAATCAGGAGTATAAATGTACTAAATAATAAAACCACTGGGCCTCGAGGGACACCCCCCCCCCAGTCAAGCTAATGAGCAGTCAGACTGCAACATTCTAAAAGTGTAATTCATACGTATCATATATATTATCGCAAATGTTTTAATAATTTGGTTATCTTTATGACGGTCTAAGGTAACATTCGATTATGATTTTTATTTTAAATAACACAATAGCGTTTTCAATAGTTTGTTACAATTTTTTTATTTTTACAGTTTTGACATAAATCTATGACAAGACCTGAAAATGGTTGTCTAGCAACAATCAACAAGCAATTTGACAAGAGTTTGAAGAATTTAGAAAATAATAATGGGCAAATGTTGCACAATCCAAGTGTGGAAATCTCTTAGAGGCTCACCCAGAAAGACACACAGCTGTAATCGCTGCCAAAGGTGCTTCTACAAGTATAGACTCAGGCGTGTGAATACTTATGTAAATGAGGTATTTCTGAATTTCATTTTCAATAAATGTGCAAATATTATGTCATTATGGAGTATTGTGACGTCATTATGGAGTATTGTGACGTCATTATGGAGTATTGCGACGTCATTATGGAGTATTGCGACGTCATTATGGAGTATTGCGGCGTCATTATGGAGTATTGTGACGTCATTATGGAGTATTGTGACGTCATTATGGAATAATGTGACGTCATTGTGGAGTATTGTGTGACGATAGGGTCGTGAGAATTTATTTAATCAGTTTTGAATTCAGGCTGTAACACAACAAAATGTGGAGTAAGTCAAGGGGTATGAATACATTCTGGAGGCACTGTAGTGTGAGGAGACTGGAGGGGTTTGACAACTTCTTCTATGGTAGATGAGTCACACGTGGAGACAGCTTCTTCTATGGTAGACAAGTCATACAGAGAGACACCTTCTTCTATGGTAGACAAGCCATACAGAGAGACACCTTCTTCTATGGTAGACAAGTCATACAGAGAGACACCTTCTTCTATGGTAGACAAGTCATACAGAGAGACACCTTCTTCTATGGTAGACAAGCCATACAGAGAGACACCTTCTTCTATGGTAGACACGCCATTACATAACAATGAATGGACACCGAGAAGAGTTGGCTGATAAAAACAGGCTGAAGCACCAGGCTACCGGAAGAGGCTTTGGTAGTAATCCCATCCATCAGCTGTCTCTCTGGCAATTTAGCCAGGGGACAAGGTTACTTTGGTAGTAAGTTGTAAGTAGCCTTGTCCGAGCCAGAACAGCCCACAGGGCAGGAGCCCATCTCCTGTTTCTGTAGCGTGAGGCAGTTTGATGTACAAGTACATCCCCTGGACAGGTTTCTAGTAGCAGCAAAACAAAATTCTCAGTGAAGGCTCCAGCAGCATGTAAACCATGGCCGTATAGTAAACCATGGCTGTATAGTAAACCATGGCTGTATAGTAAACCATGGCTGTATAGTAAACCATGGCTGTATAGTAAACCATGGCTGTGGGCAGTAAACCATGGCTGTATAGTAAACCATGGCTGTATAGTAAACCATGGCTGTATAGTAAACCATGGCTGTATAGTAAACCATGGCTGTATAGTAAACCATGGCTGTGGGCAGTAAACCATGGCCGTATAGTAAACCATGGCTGTATAGTAAACCATGGCTGTATAGTAAACCATGGCCGTATAGTAAACCATGGCTGTATAGTAAACCATGGCTGTATAGTAAACCATGGCTGTGGGCAGTAAACCATGGCTGTGGGCAGTAAACCATGGCTGTATAGTAAACCATGGCTGTATAGTAAACCATGGCTGTATAGTAAACCATGGCTGTATAGTAAACCATGGCTGTACAGTAAACCATGGCTGTATAGTAAACCATGGCTGTGGGCCGTAAACCATGGCTGTGGGCAGTAAACCATGGCTGTATAGTAAACCATGGCTGTGGGCAGTAAACCATGGCTGTATAGTAAACCATGGCTGTATAGTAAACCATGGCTGTATAGTAAACCATGGCTGTATAGTAAACCATGGCTGTATAGTAAACCATGGCTGTATAGTAAACCATGGCTGTATAGTAAACCATGGCTGTGGGCAGTAAACCATGGCTGTACAGTAAACCATGGCTGTATAGTAAACCATGGCTGTATAGTAAACCATGGCTGTATAGTAAACCATGGCTGTATAGTAAACCATGGCTGTATAGTAAACCATGGCTGTATAGTAAACCATGGCTGTGGGCAGTAAACCATGGCTGTATAGTAAACCATGGCTGTATAGTAAACCATGGCTGTATAGTAAACCATGGCTGTGGGCAGTAAACCATGGCTGTATAGTAAACCATGGCTGTGGGCAGTAAACCATGGCTGTATAGTAAACCATGGCTGTACAGTAAACCATGGCTGTACAGTAAACCATGGCTGTATAGTAAACCATGGCTGTGGGCAGTAAACCATGGCTGTATAGTAAACCATGGCTGTATAGTAAACCATGGCTGTACAGTAAACCATGGCTGTGGGCAGTAAACCATGGCTGTATAGTAAACCATGGCTGTATAGTAAACCATGGCTGTATAGTAAACCATGGCTGTATAGTAAACCATGGCTGTATAGTAAACCATGGCTGTATAGTAAACCATGGCTGTGGGCAGTAAACCATGGCTGTATAGTAAACCATGGCTGTATAGTAAACCATGGCTGTATAGTAAACCATGGCTGTATAGTAAACCATGGCTGTACAGTAAACCATGGCTGTATAGTAAACCATGGCTGTATAGTAAACCATGGCTGTGGGCAGTAAACCATGGCTGTATAGTAAACCATGGCTGTATAGTAAACCATGGCTGTATAGTAAACCATGGCTGTGGGCAGTAAACCATGGCTGTATAGTAAACCATGGCTGTATAGTAAACCATGGCTGTATAGTAAACCATGGCTGTACAGTAAACCATGGCTGTATAGTAAACCATGGCTGTATAGTAAACCATGGCTGTATAGTAAACCATGGCTGTATAGTAAACCATGGCTGTATAGTAAACCATGGCTGTATAGTAAACCATGGCTGTGGGCAGTAAACCATGGCTGTATAGTAAACCATGGCTGTGGGCAGTAAACCATGGCTGTATAGTAAACCATGGCTGTACAGTAAACCATGGCTGTACAGTAAACCATGGCTGTATAGTAAACCATGGCTGTATAGTAAACCATGGCTGTATAGTAAACCATGGCTGTGGGCAGTAAACCATGGCTGTATAGTAAACCATGGCTGTATAGTAAACCATGGCTGTATAGTAAACCATGGCTGTATAGTAAACCATGGCTGTATAGTAAACCATGGCTGTATAGTAAACCATGGCTGTACAGTAAACCATGGCTGTATAGTAAACCATGGCTGTATAGTAAACCATGGCTGTGGGCAGTAAACCATGGCTGTATAGTAAACCATGGCTGTATAGTAAACCATGGCTGTATAGTAAACCATGGCTGTATAGTAAACCATGGCTGTATAGTAAACCATGGCTGTATAGTAAACCATGGCTGTATAGTAAACCATGGCTGTATAGTAAACCATGTCTGTATAGTAAACCATGGCCGTACAGTAAACCATGGCTGTGGGCAGTAAACCATGGCTGTGGGCAGTAAACCATGGCTGTGGGCAGTAAACCATGGCTGTGGGCAGTAAACCATGGCTGTGGGCAGTAAACCATGGCTGTATAGTAAACCATGGCTGTACAGTAAACCATGGCTGTGGGCAGTAAACCATGGCTGTGGGCAGTAAACCATGGCTGTATAGTAAACCATGGCTGTATAGTAAACCATGGCTGTATAGTAAACCATGGCTGTGGGCAGTAAACCATGGCTGTATAGTAAACCATGGCTGTGGGCAGTAAACCATGGCTGTATAGTAAACCATGGCTGTACAGTAAACCATGGCTGTACAGTAAACCATGGCTGTATAGTAAACCATGGCTGTGGGCAGTAAACCATGGCTGTATAGTAAACCATGGCTGTATAGTAAACCATGGCTGTACAGTAAACCATGGCTGTGGGCAGTAAACCATGGCTGTATAGTAAACCATGGCTGTATAGTAAACCATGGCTGTATAGTAAACCATGGCTGTATAGTAAACCATGGCTGTATAGTAAACCATGGCTGTATAGTAAACCATGGCTGTGGGCAGTAAACCATGGCTGTATAGTAAACCATGGCTGTATAGTAAACCATGGCTGTATAGTAAACCATGGCTGTATAGTAAACCATGGCTGTATAGTAAACCATGGCTGTACAGTAAACCATGGCTGTATAGTAAACCATGGCTGTATAGTAAACCATGGCTGTGGGCAGTAAACCATGGCTGTATAGTAAACCATGGCTGTATAGTAAACCATGGCTGTATAGTAAACCATGGCTGTGGGCAGTAAACCATGGCTGTATAGTAAACCATGGCTGTATAGTAAACCATGGCTGTATAGTAAACCATGGCTGTATAGTAAACCATGGCTGTATAGTAAACCATGGCTGTATAGTAAACCATGGCTGTATAGTAAACCATGGCTGTATAGTAAACCATGGCTGTGGGCAGTAAACCATGGCTGTATAGTAAACCATGGCTGTGGGCAGTAAACCATGGCTGTATAGTAAACCATGGCTGTACAGTAAACCATGGCTGTACAGTAAACCATGGCTGTATAGTAAACCATGGCTGTATAGTAAACCATGGCTGTATAGTAAACCATGGCTGTGGGCAGTAAACCATGGCTGTATAGTAAACCATGGCTGTATAGTAAACCATGGCTGTATAGTAAACCATGGCTGTATAGTAAACCATGGCTGTATAGTAAACCATGGCTGTACAGTAAACCATGGCTGTATAGTAAACCATGGCTGTATAGTAAACCATGGCTGTGGGCAGTAAACCATGGCTGTATAGTAAACCATGGCTGTATAGTAAACCATGGCTGTATAGTAAACCATGGCTGTATAGTAAACCATGGCTGTATAGTAAACCATGGCTGTATAGTAAACCATGGCTGTATAGTAAACCATGGCTGTATAGTAAACCATGTCTGTATAGTAAACCATGGCCGTACAGTAAACCATGGCTGTGGGCAGTAAACCATGGCTGTGGGCAGTAAACCATGGCTGTGGGCAGTAAACCATGGCTGTATAGTAAACCATGGCTGTATAGTAAACCATGGCTATATAGTAAACCATGGCTGTATAGTAAACCATGGCTGTACAGTAAACCATGGCTGTGGGCAGTAAACCATGGCTGTGGGCAGTAAACCATGGCTGTGGGCAGTAAACCATGGCTGTGGGCAGTAAACCATGGCTGTGTAGTAAACCATGGCTGTGGGCAGTAAACCATGGCTGTGTAGTAAACCATGGCTATGGGCAGTAAACCATGGCTGTGTAGTAAACCATGGCTGTGGGCAGTAAACCATGGCTGTGGGCAGTAAACCATGGATGTGTAGTAAACCATGGCTGTGGGCAGTAAACCATGGCTGTGGGCAGTAAACCATGGCTGTGGGCAGTAAACCATGGCTGTGCAGTAAACCATGGCTGTAAAGACTCCAGTAGCATGGCTGTGCAGTAAACCATGGCTGTAAAGACTCCAGCAGCATGGCTGTGCAGTTTCTAGGCCTGTAGAATGTAACGGTAACCTCTGTGTAACACATTAATTATTCAAGACCTCTAGACTCACCTAGAAGCGTGTTTATTGGCTGACTGACTGAAGAGGCTCATCTCAATAGGTTGTCCAGGTGTTCAATTTATTCTCTATAGTTTTACTCACAGTCAGACCTCCTCCTTCAATGGCCAAACCTTGAATTCTGCACCTGTGTCACAAACAAACAAAACAACAACACTATTTTGCTCAAAACATATATATATATCTTTTTACCCTTAAGTGTGTGTACTAGACTGTATTTGTACTTGGAATATTGTTTTTCAACAGGAAAATAATAGCTGGAGTGGGACTTGTATTAAGCACTGTGAGGACAGGCAGAGGGTGATGTAATGCCAGCCCAGGCTAGCTGCACGACTGTGAACATGGGAGGTAATAAATCACACAAAAACAGTCATATGTTCAGGTACGCCTACCTGAGGCAAAGGGGGAGAGGAAAGGTAGTGTTGATTTGACAGAGGAGGCTGAGGGGGAAACAGGCTGAGGCCCGTAGTGGGGGAAGACAGAGCCTCAAGGAGCATTTACCAATATCCCTTCTGAGTCTGCCAGGGTGTGCCCCTGTGTGTGTGTGTGTGTGTGCCCGTGTGTGGAGTGAGAGCGTGAGGTGTGTGTGTGTGTGTGTGCACCCGTGTGTGTGTGCCCGTGTGTGTGCCCGTGTGTGTGTGTGCCCGTGTGTGTGCCCGTGTGTGGAGTGTGCCCGTGTGTGTGTACTTAGCTGCGTCTGTGACTCACTCAGTGTGACTCAGTCTGTGCAAGAAATGAGAGAAGGAACGAGAGGCCAGTAATGGGAAGGTAGAAACGGACAGATGGACAGATTGAGACAGATGGACAGATTGAGACAGATGGACAGATTGAGGCGGAGCCAGAGAGATAGCATGCGGATTCTGACAGACACCAGGACAATGGAGGAGCTTCCTCCCCCTGTTTAGGACACGCCAGTCCCCCTCTGTCTGTGACAGACACCCAGGCTGAAATGACACCCTATTCCCTATATAGTGCACTACTTTAGACCAGAGCCCTATGGCACCCTATTCCCTATATATAGTGCACTACTTTAGACCAGAGCCCTATGGCACCCTATTCCCTATATATAGTGCACTACTTTAGACCAGAGCCCTATGGCACCCTATTCCCTATATATAGTGCACTACTTTAGACCAGAGCCCTATGGCACCCTATTCCCTATATATAGTGCACTACTTTAGACCAGAGCCCTATGGCACCCTATTCCCTATATATAGTGCACTACTTTAGACCAGAGCACTATGGAACCCTGTTCTCTATATAGTGCACTACTTTAGACCAGAGCCCTATGGCACCCTATTCCCTATATATATATATAGTACACTGCTAGCATTTTTCTTTATTTTTCTACATTGTAGAATAATAGTGAAGACATCAAAACTATGAAATAACACATATGGAATCATGTAGTAACCAAAAAAGTGTTAAACAAATCAAAATATATTTTTATATTTGAGATTCTTCGAAAGTAGCCAGTCTTTTGCTTTGATGAACAGCTTTGCTCTTGGCATTCTCTCAACCAGCTGGAATGCTTTTCCATGAATTCCCCATAGACCAAATGATACATCTACTCATCTCAGAGGCAGAAGGATGGGCGTAATGATTCAGGACGACCAGATTGCTAGGAGAAAAGCAGCAGCCATATGGGGGAATCGGCTTGTTTCAGCTAGTTTAAAAAAATCTTGTTCTAGATACCATGTCTTTTTTTTTATATGTTGTTTTGACAATTATGTAATTATGTAAAAATTCTGGCAAATGAATGATTGACTTTGTTAGGAAGAGAAACAGTTGGCAACGAGCCAGGTGGCCCAAACTGTTGCATTGTACCCTGACTCTGCTTGCACTGAACGCAAGAGAATTGACACACTATCCCTAGTTAATATTGCCTGCTAACATGCATTTATTTAACTAAATATGCAGGTTTAAAACATATATATATATATACTTCTGTGTATTGATTTTAAGAAAGGCATTGGTGTTTCTGGTTGGGTACATTCATTCGTGCAACGAATGTGCTTTTTTTTGCGAATGCGCTTTTGTTAAATCATCACCCGTTTGGCGAAGTTGAAGTAGGCTGTGATTCGATGATAAATTAACAGGCACCGCATCAATTATATGCAACGCAGGACAAGCTAGATAAACTAGTAATATCATCAACCATGCGTAGTTAACTAGTGATTATCTGAATATTGATAGTTTTTTTTCCAAGATAAGTTTAATGCTAGCTAGCAACTTGCCAAGGTCCTTTTGACGCTGAACTCGCGCAACAGGTGGTCAGCCTCCCACGCAGTTTCCTCGTGGATTGCAATGTAATCGGCCATAATTGCCGCCCGAAAAGGCCCAATTTACAGATTAAGAAAATTTGAAATGGACCTCTCGTTTTGAGTCCTGTCACGTCTATGCTAATATGGCTAAAATTCACTAGCTAGATAACCAACGACTGTAACGATGTATTTGAGAGACAAGTGCTCATAGTGCATTTATTTTTTTAGTTCGTTTTAGAGTCTAATATAATAGTTGAAGTAAAGTTTGTCTCCCAAACAGGTTTGTTAATTATTTTAATTCATTGTACTGAATAGTTTATTTTTTTTAATGATTTAGTTTCTGTTTAGTATTATAACCTTAGTGTGTTCATTTGACTCCCTAGTGATGGGTGTATCTGGGTACTACAGAGGATGACCACATGACCCTGCTGTCTTTCTCTCTCACCCTCTTTCTCTCCCTGTCTCTCTCCTTCTCTCTCTCCCTCCCTGTCTCTCTCCCTCCCTGTCTCTCTCCCTCCCTGTCTCTCTCCCTCCCTGTCTCTCTCCCTCCCTGTCTCTCTCCCTCCCTGTCTCTCTCCCTCCCTGTCTCTCTCCCTCCCTGTCTCTCTCTCTCCCTGTCTCTCTCTCTCCCTGTCTCTCTTTCTCTCTCCTAAAGGTGGGCTCTCATCGCGTCAAGCTCTCCAGAGGGTACGAGGCCAACGCACCGGCTTTTGAGAGGTAATTATTCTGTTTCCTTCAGTCTTGTTAGCTGCGTAAACCTCACAGTAGTGAGAGGAGATGAGAGGAGACACCCCCTCTGGACCAGAGTCATATTGGGGATAGGGCACTACTCTGGACCAGAGTCATAATGGGATAGTGCACTACTCTGGACCAGAGTCATAATGGGGATAGGGCACTACAGAGGGTATAGGGCACTATCGACCAGAGTCATATTGGGGATAGTGTACTATGGACCAGAGTCATATTGGGGATAGTGTACTATAGACCAGAGTCATATTGGGGATAGTGCACTACTCTGGACCAGAGTCATAATGGGGATAGTGCACTACTCTGGACCAGAGTCATAATGGGGATAGTGCACTATGGACCAGAGTCATATTGGGGATAGTGCACTACTCTGGACCAGAGTCATAATGGGGATAGTGTACTCTGGACCAGAGTCATAATGGGGATAGGGCACTACAGAAGGAATAGGGTGTCTGTCTACTTCTACTAGGTCACAGAGAGAGAGAGAGAGAGACATTAAACTCTAGTCTTGTTGACATTAGCAAGGCTGCAGTAGGATCTAAATGCTACTCTACTGAACAGAAATATGAATGTGTAACATGTAAAGTGTTTGGGCCCATGTTTCATGAGCTGAAATATCTTTTGAAATAAAAGATCCCAGAAATTTTCCAAATGTACAAAAAGCGTATTGCTCTCAAATTTTGTGCATAAATTTGTTTACATCCCTGTTCATGAGTATTTCTCCTTTTCCAAGATAATCCATCCACCTGACAGGTGTGGCATTTAAAAAAAGCTGATTAAACAGTGTGATCATTACACAGGTGGACCTTGTGCTGGGGGCATTTAAAAGGCCATTCTAAAATGTGCAGTTTTGTCACACAAAGCAAAGCCACAGATGTCTCAGGTTTTAAGGGAGCGTTCAGTTGGCGTGCTGACTGCAGGAATGTCCACCAGAGCTGTTGCCAGTTAATTTAATGTTCGTTTCTCTACCATAATCCGCCTCCAACATTGTTTTAAATAATTTGTCAGTACGTCCAACCGGCCTCACAACCGCAGACCACGTGTAACCACACCAGCCCAGGACCTCCACATCCAGCTTCTTCACCTGTGGGATCATCTGAGACCAGCTACCCAGACAGCTCATGAAACTGTGGGCTTTGTATAAATGAAGAATTTCTGCACAAACTGTCAGAAATCGTCTCAGGGTCTGCGTGCTCGTCGTCCTCACCAGGGAAGTTCACCTGCGTGCTCGTCGTCCTCACCAGGGAAGCTCACCTGCGTGCTCGTCGTCCTCACCAGGGAAGTTCACCTGCGTGCTCGTCGTCCTCACCAGGGAAGCTCACCTGCGTGCTCGTCGTCCTCACCAGGGAAGCTCACCTGCGT
>NC_048593.1:42670116-42817616 GCF_013265735.2 Oncorhynchus mykiss
CCCTAGTTTCTACCTTCTAAACAGCACTATCAACAAGGAAGGTCCTACAGGCCCTAATTTCTACCTTCTTAACAGCACTATCAACAAGGCAGGTCCTACAGGCCCTAGTTTCTACCTTCTTAACAACACTATCAACAAGGCAGGTCCTACAGGCCCTAGTTTCTACCTTTTTAATAACACTATCAACAAAGCAGGTCCTACAGGCCCTAGTTTCTTCCTTCTTAACAGGACTATCAACAAGGCAGGTCCTACAGGCCCTAGTTTCTACCTTCTTAACAACACTATCAACAAGGCAGGTCCTACAGGCCCTAGTTTCTACCTTCTTAACAACACTATCAACAAGGCAGGTCCTACAGGCCCTAGTTTCTACCTTCTAAACAGCACTATCAACAAGGAAGGTCCTACAGGCCCTAGTTTCTACCTTCTTAACAGCACTATCAACAAGGCAGGTCCTACAGGCCCTAGTTTCTACCTTCTTAACAGCACTATCAACAAGGCAGGTCCTACAGGCCCTAGTTTCTACCTTCTTAACAACACTATCAACAAGGCAGGTCCTACAGGCCCTAGTTTCTTCCTTCTTAACAGGACTATCAACAAGGCAGGTCCTACAGGCCCTAGTTTCTACCTTCTTAACAACACTATCAACAAGGCAGGTCCTACAGGCCCTAGTTTCTACCTTCTTAACAACACTATCAACAAGGCAGGTCCTACAGGCCCTAGTTTCTACCTTCTTAACAACACTATCAACAAGGCAGGTCCTACAGGCCCTAGTTTCTACCTTCTTAACAACACTATCAACAAGGCAGGTCCTACAGGCCCTAGTTTCTACCTTTTTAACAACACTATCAACAAAGCAGGTCCTACAGGCCCTAGTTTCTTCCTTCTTAACAGGACTATCAACAAGGCAGGTCCTACAGGCCCTAGTTTCTACCTTCTTAACAACACTATCAACAAGGCAGGTCCTACAGGCCCTAGTTTCTACCTTCTTAACAACACTATCAACAAGGCAGGTCCTACAGGCCCTAGTTTCTACCTTCTTAACAACACTATCAACAAGGCAGGTCCTACAGGCCCTAGTTTCTACCTTCTTAACAACACTATCAACAAGGCAGGTCCTACAGGCCCTAGTTTCTACCTTCTTAACAACACTATCAACAAGGCAGGTCCTACAGGCTCTAGTTTCTACCTTCTTAACAACACTATCAACAAGGCAGGTCCTACAGGCCCTAGTTCCTACCTTCTTAACAACACTACCAAGAAGGCAGGTCCTACAGGCCCTAGTTTCTACCTTCTTAACCTTCTTAACAGAACTATCAACAAGGCAGGTCCTACAGGTTCTAGTTTCTACCTTCTTAACAACACTATCAACAAGGCAGGTCCTACAGGCCCTAGTTTCTACCTTCTTAACAACACTATCAACAAGCAGGTCCTACAGGCCCTAGTTTCTACCTTCTTAACAACACTATCAACAAGGCAGGTCCTACAGGCCCTAGTTTCTACCTTCTTAACAACACTATCAACAAGGCAGGTCCTACAGGCCCTAGTTTCTACCTTCTTAACAACACTATCAACAAGCAGGTCCTACAGGCCCTAGTTTCTACCTTCTTAACAACACTATCAACAAGGCAGGTCCTACAGGCCCTAGTTTCTACCTTCTTAACAACACTATCAACAAGGCAGGTCCTACAGGCTCTAGTTTCTACCTTCTTAACAACACTATCAACAAGGCAGGTCCTACAGGCCCTAGTTCCTACCTTCTTAACAACACTACCAAGAAGGCAGGTCCTACAGGCCCTAGTTTCTACCTTCTTAACCTTCTTAACAGAACTATCAACAAGGCAGGTCCTACAGGTTCTAGTTTCTACCTTCTTAACAACACTATCAACAAGGCAGGTCCTACAGGCCCTAGTTGCTACCTTCTTAACAACACTATCAACAAGCAGGTCCTACAGGCCCTAGTTTCTACCTTCTTAACAACACTATCAACAAGGCAGGTCCTACAGGCCCTAGATCTGTCGCAGCTGGACTACTGTCAAGTATCACAAAGAGAGACATATGCAAATTACAGTATGCCCAGAACAGAGCAGCACGGCTATCTACACTCTAACCACTAGGCTACCTGCCGCCTCTACACTCTAACCACTAGGCTACCTGCCGCCTCTACACTCTAACCACTAGGCTACCTGCCGCCTCTACATTCTAACCACTAGGCTACCTGCCGCCTCTACACTCTAACCACTAGGCTACCTGCCGCCTCTACACTCTAACCAGTAGGCTACCTGCCGCCTCTACACTCTAACCACTAGGCTACCTGCCGCCTCTACACTCTAACCACTAGGCTACCTGCCGCCTCTACACTCTAACCACTAGGCTACCTGCCCCCCCTACACTCTAACCACTAGGCTACCTGCCGCCTCTACACTCTAACCACTAGGCTACCTGCCGCCTCTACACTCTAACCACTAGGCTACACGGAGAACTAACATCAATGGCATGCATGTCCATCTCTCCTGGCTCAAAGTAGAGAAGAGATTGACTTCGTCACTACTTGCCTTTGTGAACGGTATTGACATGTTGAAAGCACCGAGCTGTCTGTTCATACGACTAGCACCCAGATCAGACACCCATAGATACCCCACAAGACATGCCAGCAGAGGTCACAGTCTCCATGTCCAGACTTCCACATCAGGTCACTAAAGCATCAGGTCACTAAAGCATCAGGTCACTAAAGCATCAGGTCACTAAAGCATCAGGTCACTAAAGCATCAGGTCACTAAAGCATCAGGTCACTAAAGCGTCAGGTCACTAAAGCGTCAGGTCACTAAAGCGTCAGGTCACTAAAGCGTCAGGTCACTAAAGCGTCAGGTCACTAAAGCGTCAGGTCACTAAAGCGTCAGGTCACTAAAGCGTCAGGTCACTAAAGCGTCAGGTCACTAAAGAATCAGGTCACTAAAGCATCAGGTCACTAAAGCGTCAGGTCACTAAAGCGTCAGGTCACTAAAGCGTCAGGTCACTAAAGCGTCAGGTCACTAAAGCGTCAGGTCACTAAAGCGCCAGGTCACTAAAGAATCAGGTCACTAAAGCATCAGGTCACTAAAGCGAGAAGATTTAAAAAAATAAATATGTATTACACAACACCTCACAGGGACTATGAAGAGCCACACGCATTCTAACACACAGTCTACACACACACACACACACACACACACACACACACACACACATATTGTAATTCTGTGGTATTGTGGATTTTATATTGTAATAATGTCTTGCATAATGTTATGGGTTATTGATAATGTAAACCCTGTTTGGACCTTAAGAAGAGTTGCCTTGGCAGCAGCTAATGAGGAAGAGTTGCCTTGGCAGCAGCTAATGAGGAAGGGTTGCCTTGGCAGCAGCTAATGAGGAAGGGTTGCCTTGGCAGCAGCTAATGAGGAAGGGTTGCCTTGGCAGCAGCTAATGGGGAAGAGTTGCCTTGGCAGCAGCTAATGGGGAAGGGTTGCCTTGGCAGCAGCTAATGAGGAAGGGTTGCCTTGGCAGCAGCTAATGGGGAAGGGTTGCCTTGGCAGCAGCTAATGGGGAAGAGTTGCCTTGGCAGCAGCTAATGGGGAAGGGTTGCCTTGGCAGCAGCTAATGAGGAAGGGTTGCCTTGGCAGCAGCTAATGAGGAAGGGTTGCCTTGGCAGCAGCTAATGAGGAAGGGTTGCCTTGGCAGCAGCTAATGAGGAAGGGTTGCCTTGGCAGCAGCTAATGAGGAAGGGTTGCCTTGGCAGCAGCTAATGAGGAAGGGTTGCCTTGGCAGCAGCTAATGAGGAAGGGTTGCCTTGGCAGCAGCTAATGGGGAAGGGTTGACCAGGCAGGAGCTAATGAGGAAGGGTTGCCTTGGCAGCAGCTAATGAGGAAGGGTTGCCTTGGCAGCAGCTAATGAGGAAGGGTTGCCTTGGCAGCAGCTAATGAGGAAGGGTTGCCTTGGCAGCAGCTAATGGGGAAGAGTTGCCTTGGCAGCAGCTAATGGGGAAGAGTTGCCTTGGCAGCAGCTAATGAGGAAGGGTTGCCTTGGCAGCAGCTAATGGGGAAGGGTTGCCTTGGCAGCAGCTAATGGGGAAGGGTTGCCTTGGCAGCAGCTAATGGGGAAGGGTTGCCTTGGCAGCAGCTAATGGGGAAGGGTTGCCTTGGCAGCAGCTAATGAGGAAGAGTTGCCTTGGCAGCAGCTAATGAGGAAGGGTTGCCTTGGCAGCAGCTAATGAGGAAGGGTTGCCTTGGCAGCAGCTAATGGATCCTAATAAATCCTCAACTCTCTTCTCCCCCTCTCCTCCTCCTCCTCCCCCCTCCCCCACTCCTCCTCCCCTCTTCCTCCTCTCCTCCTCCCCCTTCTCCTCCTCCCCCTTCTCCTCTCCTCCTCCTCCTCCTTCTTCTCCTCCCCTCTCCTCCTCCTCTCCTTCTCCTCCTCCTCTCCCAGGTCTCAGAGTGGTACCCTCAGGACCAACTGTCTAGACTGTCTAGACAGAACCAACAGTGTCCAGGCCTACTTCGCTTTGGAGGTGAGACACACACATTCAGTCTCACACATGGACTTTAAGTTAATGGATCTCTATTTTAAGAAGCTCCTCTGTGACATTAATGTGTAGCTGGCAAAGCATGACTCATATTTGAGGAATCTCCTACCCTGACTGACCCTCTCTCCATCCCTCCTCTCATCCCTCTCTCCTCCTCCTCCCTTCCCATCCCTCTCCTCCTCCCTCTCTCCTCCTCCTCCTTCTCCCTCTCCTCCCTCTCTCACCCCTCTTTCCTCTCCTCCTCCTCCCTTCCTCCCTCTCCTCTCCTCCTCCTCCCTTCCTCTCCTCCTCCTCCCTTCCCTTCCTCTCCTCCCTCTCTCCTCTCCTCCTCCTCCCTTCCTCTCCTTCTCCCTCTCCTCTCCTCCCCTAGATGTTACCTAAACAGCTAGAGGACATGGGTCTGACAGAGAAGCCCCAGCTGGTAGCCAGGTTTCAGGAAGTGTTCAGGTCCATGTGGACGGTTAACGGAGACTCTGTCAGCAAGATCTACGCTGGGACTGGAGCCCTGGATGGAAAGGCTAAGGTAGAAGAATATACACAGACACACAGACAGACACACAGACAGACACACAGACAGACACACAGACAGACACACAGACAGACAGACAGACAGACAGACAGACAGGCAAGATCTACGCTGGGACTGGAGCCCTGGATGGAAAGGCTAAGGTAGAAGAATATACACACACACAGACAGACAGACACACAGACAGACAGACACACAGAACCACAGACACACAGAACCACAGACACACAGAACCACAGGCACACAGAACCACAGGCACACAGACACAGACAGACACAGACAGACAGACACACAGACAGACACAGACAGACAGACAGACAGAACCACAGACACACAGAACCACAGACACACAGAACCACAGGCACACACGCAGACAGACACGCAGACGGACAGGCAGACGGACACGCAGACGGACAGACAGACGGACACACAGACGGACAGACGGACAGACGGACAGACAGACAGGCAAGATCTACGCTGGGACTGGAGCCCTGGATGGAAAGGCTAAGGTAGAAGAATATACACACACACAGACAGACAGACACAAAGACAGACAGACACACAGAACCACAGACACACAGAACCACAGGCACACAGAACCACAGGCACACAGAACCACAGGCACACAGAACCACAGGCAGACACAGACAGACACAGACAGACACAGACAGACACAGACAGACACAGACAGACACAGACACACAGACAGACACAGACACACAGACAGACACAGACAGACAGACAGAACCACAGACACACAGAACCACAGACACACAGAACCAGGCACACACGCAGACAGACACGCAGACGGACAGGCAGACGGACAGGCAGACGGACACGCAGACGGACAGGCAGACGGACACACAGACGGACAGACGGACAGACGGACAGACAGACAGACAGGCAAGATCTACGCTGGGACTGGAGCCCTGGATGGAAAGGCTAAGGTAGAAGAATATACACACAGACAGACAGACAGACAGACACACAGACAGACAGACACACAGAACCACAGACACACAGAACCACAGACACATAGAACCACAGACACACAGACACACAGAACCACAGGCACACAGAACCACAGGCACACAGAACCACAGGCACACAGAACCACAGGCACACAGAACCACAGGCACACAGAACCACAGGCACACAGACACAGACAGACAGACAGACAAACAGACAGAACCACAGACACACAGAACCACAGACACACAGAACCACAGGCACACACGCAGACAGACACGCAGACAGACAGGCAGACGGACACGCAGACGGACAGGCAGACGGACACATAGACGGACAGACGGACAGACACACACACAGAACCACAGACAGACACAGACAGAACCACAGACAGACACAGACAGACACACAGACACAGACAGACAGATCTATCGATCTATCTATTCTGGGACTACAGCCCTGGACAGAAAGTCTTAAGGTAAAATAACACTAACACCATGTAGACTAGATGTGTGTGCTCTGTTAACTCCTGTATGTGTGTGTGCTATATCTTCCCCTTTTTGCTGTCCTCTGGACCTCTCCACCTGTTGGGTAAGTTGACGATCCAGTCACTGTCCTGCCTTTCACCTGTATTACCCTGTTCCTGTCTGGATGTGGTGATGGTTTCCTCATTAAGGGGGGTTTGTCTGTGTGTCTCCTGTCAAATCAAATGTTACTGGTTCCACAAATGTTTGTGTTTCTAGCGCCAACAGTGCAGTAATATCTAGATAAATGCTTGTGTTTCTAGCTCCAACAGTACAGTAATATCTAGATAAATCCTTGTGTTTCGAGCTCCAACAGTGCAGTAATACCTAATGCTTGTGTTTCTAGCTCCAACAGTGCAGTAATATCTAGATAAATGCTTGTGTTTCTAGCTCCAACAGTACAGTAATACCTAATGCTTGTGTTTCTAGCTCCAACAGTGCAGTAATATCTAGATAAATGCTTGTGTTTCTAGCTCCAACAGTACAGTAATACCTAATGCTTGTGTTTCTAGCTCCAACAGTGCAGTAATATCTAGATAAATGCTTGTGTTTCTAGCTCCAACAGTACAGTAATACCTAATGCTTGTGTTTCTAGCTCCAACAGTGCAGTAATATCTAGATAAATGCTTGTGTTTCTAGCTCCAACAGTGCAGTAATATCTAGATAAATGCTTGTGTTTCTAGCTCCAACAGTGCAGTAATATCTAGATAAATGCTTGTGTTTCTAGCTCCAACAGTGCAGTAATATCTAGATAAATGCTTATGTTTCTAGCCGGCTAGTAACAGTGACTAAGGGTTGGGGTTGGGCTGTAAACCTACAGGACAGTAGATCTCCAGGAAGAGGGTTGGACTGTAAACCTACAGGACAGTAGATCTCCAGGAAGAGGATTGGGCAGCCCTGCTTTAAGTGAATTACCAGTGGTTGTCACATTATTATATGGTGGTAAATGACCAATCATCACCATGTAAAAGACCATGTGATCATGATTACTGGGAGGAGTCCTTTGGATAAAGAAAATGAATGAATGAATCTATGTGTGTATTTGTGGCATTAAGGTCCTGTCATTCCCGCGGACTTGTGATCTCTCCTGATTTACCGACATAAACCAATCTGGGATATTTTCTTTGCCCTTCATTCTATATGTTCCGTGTTGTGCAGATGACGTGAAAATAGTATTATTCTCCTTTTTCCTGGTGATGATCCAAGATGGTGGGTGAAGTTGTGTAGTGTCTGTAAAGTGAAGTACTCATCTCGCTTCTCCTCTCTCTCTCTCTCTCTCTCTCTCTCTTTCTCTCTCTCTTTCTCTCTTTCTTTCTCTCTGTCTCTCTTTCTGTCTCTCTCTTGTCTCTCTGTCTCTCTCTGTCTCTCTGTCTGTCCAGGGGGGTAAGTTGAAGGACGGTGCTCGCTCTGTGACCAGAACCATCCAGAATAACTTCTTTGACAGTTCAAAGCAGGAGGCCATTGACATCCTCCGACTGGGCTCAACACTGAACAGTGACCTGGCAGACAAGGCCCGGGCCCTACTCACCACGTCCAGTCTTTACGGTAATACCACACACTGCTCACCACCTCCAGTCTTTACGGTAATACCACACACTGCTCACCACCTCCAGTCTTTACGGTAATACCACACACTGCTCACCACCCCCAGTCTCTACGGTAATACCACACACTGCTCACCACCTCCAGTCTTTACGGTAATACCACACACTGCTCACCACCTCCAGTCTCTACGGTAATACCACACACTGCTCGCCACCTCCAGTCTTTACGGTAATACCACACACTGCTCACCACCTCCAGTCTTTACGGTAATACCACACACTGCTCACCACCTCCAGTCTTTACGGTAATACCACACACTGCTCACTACGTCCAGTCTTTACGGTAATACCACACACTGCTCATCACCTCCAGTCTTTACGGTAATACCACACACTGCTCACCACCTCCAGTCTTTACGGTAATACCACACACTGCTCATCACATCCAGTCTTTACAGTAATAACACACACTGCTCACCACCTCCAGTCTTTACGGTAATACCACACACTGCTCACCACCTCCAGTCTTTACGGTAATACCACACACTGCTCATCACCTCCAGTCTTTACGGTAATACCACGCACTGCTCACCACCTCCAGTCTTTACGGTAATACCACACACTGCTCATCACATCCAGTCTTTACAGTAATAACACACACTGCTCATCACCTCCAGTCTTTACGGTAATGCAGGAACATCCCAATGAGACCCACATAATGGGGATGAATGGGGTTTCCTCTATCTAGCTTATGTAACTCCTAGTCTGCATCCAAAATGGCACCCTATTTCCTCCATAGTGCACTACTTTCAACCAGAGCCTATAGATTGGTAGTGCACTATGTAAGGAATAGGGTGCCATTTTGAATGCAACCCCTAGCTAGCGGTGTAATCTTCCTGAGACGGCCCTCTCTGTCGAGGGACAGATTAAACCTGTGTCACTCTGCTGCTGCTGTGAAGACTGGTCGTCTGGTCTGATAACACACACAGTGACTCTAATGCTGTTATCTGTTTAACCGTTACTTAACCCTCTACATCCATCTCCCTCTCTCCTTCTCTCCCTCCCTCTCTCTCTCCCTCTCTCCCTCTCTCTCTCTCTCTCCCTCTCTCTCCCTCTCTCTCCCTCTCTCTCTCCCTCTCTCTCTCCCTCTCTCTCTCTTTTGCCTACGCTCACGCTAGTCACTGAGCCTATCTTACAATCAGGTACAGTAGAACGGAACATACGTGTGTGTGTGTGTGTGTGTGTGTGTGTGTGTGTGTGTGTGTGTGTGTGTGTGCATAATTGGATGTCTGGTCTGATGAACATCCTGTGTTTATAGTTGTAATTCCTTTGTGTATTTCTTCACAGTAGTGTTGTGTTCCTAGTGATCCCCTGTGCTTGTGTTGAACCCCCAGATTACATCACGTCTTTATTTATGGACTCAATTTCAGGAAGTGTCCACTTCAGGAAGTGTCCACTGAAATTCTCATTCAAATTGTCTTCATAGCCTTTCAATGAGGGGAAAAAAATTGGAATTTGGTTTACTTTCTGAATTGAAATGGAATTGAAACCCCAACCCTGTTCACCAAGCCATGAATATATTTGTGGAAAAATCCTTGGTCATGTTTTTTTTTTACAGTCCCATGTGTTACTCACCCTGGGTAAGTCGTACTGTCTGCCTGGTACGAACTTCAAATCATTTTGCTACCGTGATTTCGACATTTAATTTCTCAGTAAAAGCCTGGGATATAATGGACTGTGGAATAAAGAGTAACCAAGACTTATTTATTCATCTGTCCCAGTTCCTGACATTCTTTTCTCATATTTATTTACCTATCCCAGTTCCTGACATTATTTTCTCATATTTATTTACCTGTCCCAGTTCCTGACATTCTTTTCTCATATTTATTCTCCTGTCCCAGTTCCTGACATTCTTTTCTCATATTTATTTACCTGTCCCAGTTCCTGACATTCTTTTCTCATATTTATTCTCCTGTCCCAGTTCCTGACATTCTTTTCTCATATTTATTCTCCTGTCCCAGTTCCTGACATTATATTCTCATATTTATTCACCTGTCCCAGTTCCTGGCATTCTTTTCTCATATTTATATACCTGTCCCAGTTCCTGACATTCTTTTCTCATATTTATATACCTGTCCCAGTTCCTGACATTCTTTTCTCATATTTATTCTCCTGTCCCAGTTCCTGACATTCTTTTCTCATATTTATTTACCTGTCCCAGTTCCTGACATTCTGTTTCATATTTATTCACCTGTCCCAGTTCCTGACATTCTTTTTCATATTTATTCAATCTTCTGAACTCTTCCAATGGACTCTCTCTGTCTCTGTCTCTCTCTCTCGCTCTCTCTCTTCCTCCATCAACTTCCTCTTCCTCTCTAACGCCGTCTCCTCTCCCCCAGCCTCTCCCAGAGTTCTACTGGGAATGTGTCAGAACCACCAGAAATACACCCGTCCCAAACAGATCAGGGTGTCAGTGGGTACGTGGAACGTCAACGGGGGAAAACAGTTCCGCAGCATCGCCTTCCGCAACCAGACCCTCAACGATTGGCTGCTGGACGCTCCGATGAAGGCCGGGCTCCCAGACTTCCAGGGTGAGGGTGAAGATGGGTTTTGTTCACCTAAAATGGTTGTTTAGGACAGCGTTTTCTCAGTTGTGTTGTGTCCCTCAACTAGTTCACCCTGATTAATCTAGTCGTGGGGTTGAGGATGAGGAGTTGTTCACCCTGATTCACCTTAGTCATGGGGTTGAGGATGTTGTTCACCTGATTCATCTAGTCATGGGGTTGAGGATGTTGTTCACCCTGATTCATCTAGTCATGGGGTTGAGGAGTTGTTCACCCTGATTCATCTAGTCATGGGGTTGAGGATGTTGTTCACCCTGATTCATCTAGTCGTGGGGTTGAGGATGAGGAGTTGTTCACCCTGATTCATCTAGTCGTGGGGTTGAGGATGAGGAGTTGTTCACCCTGATTCATCTAGTCGTGGGGTTGAGGATGTTGTTCACCCTGATTCATCTAGTCATGGGGTTGAGGATGTTGTTCACCCTGATTCATCTAGTCATGGGGTTGAGGATGTTGTTCACCCTGATTCATCTAGTCATGGGGTTGAGGATGTTGTTCACCCTGATTCATCTAGTCATGGGGATGAGGAGTTGTTCACCCTGATTCATCTAGTCATGGGGTTGAGGATGTTGTTCACCCTGATTCATCTAGTCATGGGGTTGAGGATGTTGTTCACCCTGATTCATCTAGTCATGGGGTTGAGGATGTTGTTCACCCTGATTCATCTAGTCATGGGGTTGAGGATGTTGTTCACCCTGATTCATCTAGTCATGGCGTTGAGGATGTTGTTCACCCTGATTCATCTAGTCATGGGGTTGAGGATGTTGTTCACCTGATTCATCTAGTCATGGGGTTGAGGATGTTGTTCACCCTGATTCACCTTAGTAATGGGATTGAGGATGATGAGTTGACAAGTTGAATCAGGGGTGCCTGTTCTGGAATAGGTCAGATACATGGAATGGCTGGGGGTCCCTGAGGAGAGGTTAAAAACCTCAGGTTTAGGCTGTGTCTTTGGTTATTCCTGGATTAGGGGCCAGTACTAGTGTGCATGATGTATACATCAGTCTATCCTATATACTGTTCATTAGTATAGAACAGTTAGATAGAGCCTGTTCATTAGTATAGAACTGTTAGATAGAGCCTGTTCATTAGTATAGAACAGTTAGACAGAGCCTGTTCATTAGTATAGAACTGTTAGATAGAGCCTGTTCATTAGTATAGAACTGTTAGATAGAGCCTGTTCATTAGTATAGAACTGTTAGATAGCGCCTGTTCATTAGTATATAGAACTGTTAGATAGAGCCTGTTCATTAGTATATAGAACTGTTAGATAGAGCCTGTTCATTAGTATAGAACTTTTAGATAGAGCCTGTTCATTAGTATAGAACTGTTAGATAGAGCCTGTTCATTAGTATATAGAACTGTTAGATAGAGCCTGTTCATTAGTATAGAACTGTTAGATAGAGCCTGTTCATTAGTATAGAACTGAATATTAGATAGAGCCTGTTCATTAGTATAGAACTGAATATTAGATAGAGCCTGTTCATTAGTATAGAACTGAATATTAGATAGAGCCTGTTCATTAGTATAGAACTGAATATTAGATAGAGCCTGTTCATTAGTATAGAACTGAATATTAGATAGAGCCTGTTTATTAGTATAGAACTGAATATTAGATAGAGCCTGTTCATTAGTATAGAACTGAATATTAGATAGAGCCTGTTCATTAGTATAGAACTGAATATTAGATAGAGCCTGTTCATTAGTATAGAACTGAATATTAGATAGAGCCTGTTCATTAGTATAGAACTGTTAGATAGAGCCTGTTCATTAGTATAGAACTGTTAGATAGAGCCTGTTCATTAGTATAGAACTGTTAGATAGAGCCAGTTCATTAGTATAGAACTGTTAGATAGAGCCTGTTCATTAGTATAGAACTGTTAGATAGAGCATGTTCATTAGTATAGAACTGTTAGATAGAGCCTGTTCATTAGTATAGAACTGTTAGATAGAGCCAGTTCATTAGTATAGAACTGTTAGATAGAGCCTGTTCATTAGTATAGAACAGTTAGATAGAGCCTGTTCATTAGTATAGAACTGTTAGATAGAGCCTGTTCATTAGTATAGAACTGAATATTAGATAGAGCCTGTTCATTAGTATAGAACTGAATATTAGATAGAGCATGTTCATTAGTATAGAACTGTTAGATAGAGCCTGTTCATTAGTATAGAACTGTTAGATAGAGCCTGTTCATTAGTATAGAACTGTTAGATAGAGCCTGTTCATTAGTATAGAACTGTTAGATAGAGCCTGTTCATTAGTATAGATCTGAATATTGTCTGTTCTCTCTGCAGACAGTAGAGCCAACCCACCAGATATCTTTGCCATCGGCTTTGAGGAGATGGTGGAGTTGAATGCTGGCAACATCGTCAGTGCCAGGTACACACACTCTCTCTCTGTTTCTCTCTCTGTCTCTCTGTTTCTCTCTCTCTCTCTCTCTCTCTCTGTTTCTCTCTCTCTCTCTCTGTTTCTCTCCCTCTCTCTCTGTTTCTCTCTCTGTCTCTCTGTTTCTCTCTCTCTCTGTTTCTCCCTCTCTCTCTGTTTCTCTCTCTGTTTCTCTCTCTCTCTCTCTGTTTCTCTCTCTCTCTCTCTCTGTTTCTCTCTCTCTCTCTCTCTGTTTCTCCCTCTCTCTCTCTCTCTCTCTCTATTTCTCTCTCTCTCTCTCTCTGTTTCTCTCTCTCTCTCTGTTTCTCTCTCTCTCTCTCTCTGTTTCTCTCTCTCTCTCTCTCTGTTTCTCTCTCTCTCTCTCTCTGTTTCTCTCTCTCTCTCTCTCTGTTTCTCTCTCTCTCTCTCTCTGTTTCTCTCTCTCTCTCTGTTTCTCCCTCTCTCTCTGTTTCTCTTTCTCTCTGTCTGTATGTTAATCCTCTCCTCTCCTCTCTCCTTTGTCAGTACGACCAATCAGAAGCTGTGGGCTGCAGAGCTGCAGAAGAACATATCCCGCGATCATAAATACGTCCTGCTGGCATCAGAGCAGCTAGTGGGAGTCTGCCTGTTTGTCTTCATTCGCCCTCACCACGCCCCCTACATCAGGTAATCCCTCACCACGCCCCCTACATCAGGTAATCCCTCACCACTCCCCCTACATCAGGTAATCCCTCACCACGCCCCCCTACATCAGGTAATCCCTCACCACTCCCCCTACGTCAGGTAATCCCTCACCACGCCCCCTGCATCAGGTAATCCCTCACCACGCCCTCTACATCAGGTAATCTCTCACCACGCCCCCTACGCCAGGTAATCCCTCACCACGCCCCCTACATCAGGTACGCCCTCACCACACCCCCTACGTCAGGTAATCCCTCACAACGCCCCCCACGTCAGGTAATCCCTCACCACGCCCCCTACGTCAGGTAATCCCTCACCACGCCCCCTACGTCAGGTAATCCCTCACCACGCCCCCTACGTCAGGTAATCCCTCACCACGCCCCCTACGTCAGGTAATCCCTCACCACGCCCCCACGTCAGGTAATCCCTCACCATGGTCAGGTAATCCCTCACCACGCCCCCTACATCAAGTAATCCCTCACTACGCCCCCTACGTCAGGTAATCTCTCACCATGGTCAGGTAATCCCTCACCACGCCCCCTACATCAGGTAATCCCTCACCATGGTCAGGTAATCCCTCACCACGCCCCCTACATCAGGTAATCCCTCACCATGGTCAGGTAATCCCTCACCACGCCCCCTACATCAGGTAATCCCTCACCACGCCCCCTACATCAGGTAATCCCTCACCGCGCCCCCTACATCAGGTAATCCCTCACCACGCCCCCTACATCAGGTAATCCCTCACCACGCCCCCTACATCAGGTAATCCCTCACCACGCCCCCTACATCAGGTAATCCCTCACCATGGTCAGGTAATCCCTCACCACGCCCTCTACATCAGGTAATCCCTCACCATGGTCAGGTAATCCCTCACCACGCCCCCTACGTCAGGTAATCCCTCACCATGGTCAGGTAATCCCTCACCACGCCCCCTACATTAGGTAATCCCTCACCATGGTCAGGTAATCCCTCACCACGCCCCCTACATCAGGTAATCCCTCACCATGGTCAGGTAATCCCTCACCACGCCCCCTACGTCAGGTAATCCCTCACCATGCCCCCTACGTCAAGTAATCCCTCACCATGGTCAGGTAATCCCTCACCACGCCCCCTACGTCAGGTAATCCCTCACCATGCCCCCTACGTCAGGTAATCCCTCACCATGGTCAGGTAATCCCTCACCACGCCCCCTACGTCAGGTAATCCCTCACCATGGTCACGTAATCCCTCACCACGCCCCCTACATCAGGTAATCCCTCGACAAGCCCCCTACGTCAGGTAATCCCTCACCATGCCCCCTACGTCAGGTAATCCCTCACCATGGTCAGGTAATCCCTCACCACGCCCCCTACGTCAGGTAATCCCTCACCATGGTCAGGTAATCCCTCACCACGCCCCTAAATCAGGTAATCCCTCGACAAGCCCCCTACGTCAGGTAATCCCTCACCATGCCCCCTACGTCAGGTAATCCCTCACCATGGTCAGGTAATCCCTCACCACGCCCCCTACGTCAGGTAATCCCTCACCATGGTCACGTAATCCCTCACCACGCCCCCTACATTAGGTAATCCCTCACCATGGTCAGGTAATCCCTCACCACGCCCCCTACATCAGGTAATCCCTCACCATGGTCAGGTAATCCCTCACCACGCCCCCTACGTCAGGTAATCCCTCACCACGCCCCCTACGTCAGGTAATCCCTCACCACGCCCCCTACGTCAGGTAATCCCTCACCACGCCCCCTACATCAGGTAATCCCTCACCATGGTCAGGTAATCCCTCACCACGCCCCCTACATCAGGTAATCCCTCACCATGGTCAGGTAATCCCTCACCACGCCCCCTACATCAGGTAATCCCTCACCATGGTCAGGTAATCCCTCACCACGCCCCCTACGTCAGGTAATCCCTCACCACGCCCCCTACGTCAGGTAATCCCTCACCACGCCCCCTACGTCAGGTAATCCCTCACCACGCCCCCTACGTCAGGTAATCCCTCACCACGCCCCCTACATCAGGTAATCCCTCACCATGGTCAGGTAATCCCTCACCACGCCCCCTACATCAGGTAATCCCTCACCATGGTCAGGTAATCCCTCACCACGCCCCCTACGTCAGGTAATCCCTCACCACGCCCCCTACGTCAGGTAATCCCTCACCACGCCCCCTACGTCAGGTAATCCCTCACCACGCCCCCTACATCAGGTAATCCCTCACCATGGTCAGGTAATCCCTCACCACGCCCCCTACATCAGGTAATCCCTCACCATGGTCAGGTAATCCCTCACCACGCCCCCTACGTCAGGTAATCCCTCACCACGCCCCCTACGTCAGGTAATCCATCACCACGCCCCCTACGTCAGGTAATCCCTCACCACGCCCCCTACGTCAGGTAATCCCTCACCACGCCCCCAACGTCAGGTAATCCCTCACCACGCCCCCAACGTCAGGTATGAGTGATTGTTTTGGCCGATTTAATGTGGTCACATCCATATCACACCTACAAGATAGCTGAAGAAACAGTTTTAGGAAAACGTGTTGTTCATTACATATTATGGAAAAATTTAGGGAAACATTTAACCAACTGAACGCATCCCTATTTATGTGTTATTTGTTTGGTTGACAGGGACGTTGCCGTGGATACCGTGAAGACGGGGATGGGCGGAGCCACAGGTAACAAAGGGGGAGTGGCCATCCGCATGCTGTTCCATACGACCAGTATCTGTTTCGTCTGCTCCCACTTCGCTGCCGGCCAATCACAGGTCAAGGAGAGGAACGACGACTACAACGAGATCACACGCAAACTCACCTTCCCCATGGTAACCACACACACACACACACACACACACACACACACACACACACACACACACAATAAAATATGTTTTACTCACATTTCTCCCTACTCTTCTCTCTCCTGTGTTTCTTGACTGTACTTTTCTCTGTGTGTGTGTGTGTGTGTGTGTGTGTGTGTGTGTTTAATCCTCCTTTTTTCTCTCCCCCAGGGTAGACTGCTCTACTCCCACGACTACATCTTCTGGTGCGGGGACTTTAACTACCGCATCAGTCAGCCCAACGAGGAAGTGAAGGAGTTAATCAGACAACAGAACTGGGAAGCCCTGACCGCCGGGGACCAGCTGGTGGACCAGAAGAACCAGGGACTGGTAAGGAGACACACACACACACACACACAGTTTGTATTTCTATTAGGTCTTTGTGGGATGTCACTTCTTGCCACTAAGGGGCAGTAACACATTATGGGTCAGGTCATAGGTCAGGGGGGGCAGGAATACATGATGATGGTCGTCAGGTCATAGGTCAAGGGGGCAGTAATACATTATGGGTCAGGTCATAGGTCAGGGGGGCAGTAACACATTATGGGTCAGGTCATAGGTCGGGGGGGCAGTAATTCATTATGGGTCAGGTCATAGGTCAGGGGGGGCAGTAATACATTATGGGTCAGGTCATAGGTCGGGGGGGGCAGTTATACATTATGGGTCAGGTCATAGGTCAGGGGGGGCAGTAATACATGATGGTTCAGGTCATAGGTCAGGGGGGGCAGTAACACATGATGGTTCAGGTCAGGGGGGCAGTAATACATGATGATGGTCAGGGGGGGGGGCAGTAATACATGATGATGGTCAGGGGGGGCAGTAATACATGATGATGGTCAGGGGGGCAGTAATACATGATGATGGTCATAGGTCAGGGGGCAGTAATACATGATGATGGTCAGGTCATAGGTCAGGGGGGGCAGTAATACATAATGATGGTCAGGGGGGCAGTAATACATGATGATGGTTAGGGGGGCAGTAATACATGATGATGGTTAGGGGGGCAGTAATACATAATGATGGTCAGGGGGGCAGTAATACATGATGATGGTTAGGGGGGCAGTAATACATGATGATGGTCAGGTCATAGGTCAGGGGGGGCAGTAATACATGATGATGGTCAGGGGGGCAGTAATACATGATGATGGTCATAGGTCAGGGGGGGCAGTAATACATGATGATGGTGAGGTCATAGGTCAGGGGGGGCAGTAATACATGATGGGTCAGGTCATAGGTCAGGGGGGGCAGTGACACATTATGGGTCAGGGGGGGTAGTAATACATGATGGGTCAGGTCATAGGTCAGGGGGCAGTAATACATGATGATGGTCAGGTCATAGGTCAGGGGGGCAGTAATACATGATGATGGTCAGGGGGGCAGTAATACATGATGATGGTCAGGTCATAAGTCAGGGGGGCAGTAATGCATGATGGTTCAGGTCATAGGTCAGGGGGGGCAGTAATACATGATGATGGTCAGGGAGGCAGTAATACATGATGATGGTCAGGTCATAAGTCAGGGGGGCAGTAATGCATGGTGATGGTCAGGGGGCAGTAATACATGATGATGGTCAGGTCTTAAGTCAGGGGGGCAGTAATGCATGATGATGGTCAGGGGGCAGTAATACATGATGGGTCAGGTCATAGGTCAGGGGGCAGTAATACATGATGATGGTCAGGTCATAGGTCAGGGGGGCAGTAATACATGATGATGGTCAGGGGGGCAGTAATACATGATGATGGTCATAGGTCAGGAGGCAGTAATACATGATGATGGTCAGGTCATAAGTCAGGGGGGCAGTAATGCATGATGATGGTCAGGGGGCAGTAATACATGATGGATCAGGTCATAGGTCAGGGGGCAGTAATACATGATGATGGTCAGGGGGCAGTAATACATGATGGGTCAGGTCATAAATTAGGTCTTGTTATTTTTCAATTATAAATTAATGTGAATTGGATATTTCTGCCTCACCGTTCTAAGCCAAAATCATCTCTGGTTGTTGGTCACGCGTATTATCTCTGGTCGATGTTGGCCAGGCGTATTATCTCTGGTTGATGTTGGCCAGGCGTATTATCTCTGGTCGATGTTGGCCAGGCGTATTATCTCTGGTCGATGTTGGCCAGGCGTATTATCTCTGGTCGATGTTGGCCAGGCGTATTATCTCTGGTCGATGTTGGCCAGGCGTATTATCTCCGGTCGATGTTGGCCAGGCGTATTATCTCTGGTCGATGTTGGCCAGGCGTATTATCTCTGGTTGATGTTAGTCACGCGTATTATCTCTGGTTTTTGGTCACGCGTATTATCTCTGGTTGATGTTGGCCACGCATATTATCTCTGGTTGTTGGCCAGGCGTATTATCTCTGGTTGTTGGCCAGGCGTATTACCTCTGGTTGTTGGCCAGGTGTATTATCTCTGGTTGTTGGCCAGGCGTATTATCTCTGGTTGTTGGCCAGGTGTATTATCTCTGGTTGTTGGCCAGGCGTATTATCTCTGGTTGTTGGCCAGGTGTATTATCTCTGGTTGTTGGTCACGCGTATTACCTCTGGTTGTTGGTCACGCGTGTTATCTCTGGTTGTTGGTCACGCGTATTATCTCTGGTTGTTGTTGGCCAGGCGTATTATCTCTGGTTGTTGGTCACGCGTATTATCTCTGGTTGTTGTTGGCCAGGCGTATTATCTCTGGTTGTTGGCCACGCGTATTATCTCTGGTCGTTGGCCAGGCGTATTATCTCTGGTTGTTGGTCACGCGTATTATCTCTGGTTGTTGTTGGCCAGGCGTATTATCTCTGGTTGTTGGTCAGGCGTATTATCTCTGGTTGTTGGCCAGGCGTATTATCTCTGGTTGTTGGCCAGGCGTATTATCTCTGGTTGTTGGCCACGCGTATTATCTCTGGTTGTTGGTCACGCGTATTATCTCTGGTTGATGTTGGCCAGGCGTATTATCTCTGGTTGATGTTGGTCACGCGTATTATCTCTGGTTGATGTTGGCCAGGCGTATTATCTCTGGTTGATGTTGGCCAGGCGTATTATCTCTGGTTGTTGGCCAAGCGTATTATCTCTGGTTGTTGGTCACGCGTATTATCTCTGGTTGTTGGCCAGGCGTATTATCTCTGGTTGTTGGCCAGGAGTAATATCTCTGGTTGATTTTGGCCAGGCGTATTATCTCTGGTTGTTGGTTGCGCGTATTATCTCTGGTTGATGTTGGTTACGCGTATTATCTCTGGTTGATGTTGGTTACGAGTATTATCTCTGGTTGTTGGTCACGAGTATTATCTCTGGTTGTTGGTCACGAGTATTATCTCTGGTTGTTGGTCACACGTATTATCTCTGGTTGTTGGTTACGCGTATTATCTCTGGTTGTTGGCCACGCATATTATCTCTGGTTGTTGGCCAGGCGTATTATCTCTGGTTGTTGGTCACGGTATTATCTCTGGTTGTTGGTCACACGTGTTATCTCTGGTTGTTGGTCACGCGTATTATCTCTGGTTGTTGGTCACGCGTATTATCTCTGGTTGTTGGTCACGCGTATTATCTCTGGTTGTTGTTGGCCAGGCGTATTATCTCTGGTTGTTGGTCACGCGTATTATCTCTGGTTGTTGGTCACGCGTATTATCTCTGGTTGTTGTTGGCCAGGCGTATTATCTCTGGTTGTTGGCCACGCATATTATCTCTGGTTGTTGGCCAGGCGTATTATCTCTGGTTATTGGCCAGGTGTATTATCTCTGGTTGTTGTTGGCCAGGCGTATTATCTCTGGTTGATGTTGGTTATCTTGTCTTTTCTGTAATGGCTTGATTGCCTTGACTACGTTCGCTCTCTTTGTCAGTTATTACAAGTATGACCTTTTCCTCTGCTATGTCCTCCATCATGCCGTCAATTACCTCTCCGGTGTGTGGAGATAAATCCCATGGAGGTTTGAGCAACGCATGCTGTGCCTTGTTGGAGGAGGGGTGATTGAAGCAGAATGATATGCCCAGAAATAAATCAGTCGGTCCTTGAGTTGGGCCAAAAGGTCACTGGTTTCAAATACCAGAAACGGCAAGGTGGAACAAATCTTCCCTCAAGCAAGGTTAAAGTTAACCCCCAACAACAAGTTCCCCCCCTGGGGACTGATGTCATGGATGTTGATGAAGGCAGCCCTCCGCAGTTCTCTGATTCAGTGCGGTCGGGGTAAATACAGACGACACGTTTAGTTTGAATTCATTTGTACAACTGACCAGGTTGTACCCTTTTCCCTTCCCTTTCCTGCTCCATCCGTCTACACAAGGGCTATAATGCCTCTTTAACAATCTCCTTAACTTTCTGGGTTTGCTGTATCCATTTGCAAAGCAATCAACCCGTTTTACTCTGGCTACGCCAGGATTTCAAAAATGTGTGATCAAGTGTTTTTGGTTGACATTTTCTGAAGGTGGGCTCATCCGCACAGTCCCGTGGACTTGTCAGACCGGATGAATAAATGAACCAGTGGTTGCCACGTGTCTAGCTCTTCTCCTGACGTTGACGTGCTGCTACTGCTACTATCTGCTCTCTGTCACCTCCTCTGATGGTTTCTATGATTCTTTGCGGACGCTGTTCAGATGAACTTTGAACTTTCCATTTTTACCTCTGTTCCACACGCTGCCTTCTTCTGACACCACAATACATTTTGCTTTTGTTCTTTCCAAACAGTGTACTCAAAACAATCCCAAACGGGGCTTTACCCTCAAAACAATCCCAAACGGGGCTTTACCCTCAAAACAATCCCAAACGGGGCTTTACCCTCAAAACAATCCCAAACGGGGCTTTACCCTCAAAACAATCCCAAACGGGGCTTTACCCTCAAAACAATCCCAAACGGGGCTTTACCCTCAAAACAATCGCAAACGGGGCTTTACCCTCAAAACAATCGCAAACGGGGCTTTACCCTCAAAACAATCCCAAACAGGGCTTTACTCTCAAAACAATCCCAAACGGGGCTTTACCCTCAAAACAATCCCAAACGGGGCTTTACCTCAAAACAATCCCAAACTGGGCTTTACCCTCAAAACAATCCCAAACGGGGCTTTACCCTCAAAACAATCCCAAACGGGGCTTTACCCTCAAAACAATCGCAAACGGGGCTTTACCCTCAAAACAATCGCAAACGGGGCTTTACCCCCAAAACAATCCCAAACGGGGCTTTACCCCCAAAACAATCCCAAACGGGGCTTTACCCCCAAAACAATCCCAAACGGGGCTTTACCTCAAAACAAACAGGGCTTCATCTTTTGCTGCAGCCATTGTTCACACCAATTGGTTCACGCTCTCAGATTTATTCCCTTATTAGCTTGCTGATAGGTAGCGATAGTGATACACCAGCCAGGCCTATTTGAAACATCGCCATCTACTGGTGGCATTTACCCTCCAGATTCAGAAGCTCGAAAACCCCTTTAGAAGAAAAAGCTTGAAAACCCCATTATATTTTTGTCCTAAGTCTAGTACATCTACAGGTAATTTACCAAAGTTACCAGAATCTTCAGTCATTTTGGCAATTAACAGGTAATCTATGGTAACTTTGGTCATTTATACTCAAATACCTTGTAAAAAAAATCTATTCATATATAGTATAACAAAATTGTTATATCTGTGTCCAGTAGTTTCTAGTAAACAGACCAGATGGTTCATGAGTTCCTAGTAGACAGACCAGATGGTTCATGAGTTTCTAGTAGACAGACCAGATGGTTCATGAGTTTCTAGTAGACAGACCAGATGGTTCATGAGTTTCTAGTAGACAGACCAGATGGTTCATGAGTTTCTAGTAGACAGACCAGATGGTTCATGAGTTTCTAATAGACACACCAGATGGTTCATGAGTTTCTAGTAGACAGACCAGATGGTTCATGAGTTTCTAGTAGACACACCAGATGGTTCATGAGTTTCTAGTAGACAGACCAGATGGTTCATGAGTTTCTAGTAGACACACCAGATGGTTCATGAGGTTCTAGTAGACAGACAAGATGGTTCATGAGTTTCTAGTAGACACACCAGATGGTTCATGAGTTTCTAGTAGACACACCAGATGGTTCATGAGTTTCTAGTAGACAGACCAGATGGTTCATGAGTTTCTAGTAGACAGACCAGATGGTTCATGAGTTTCTAGTAGACAGACCAGATGGTTCATGAGTTTCTAGGAGACAGACCAGATGGTTAATGAGTTTCTAGTAGACAGACCAGATGGTTCATGAGGTTCTAGTAGACAGACCAGATGGTTCATGAGTTTCTAGTAGACAGACCAGATGGTTCATGAGTTTCTAGTAGACAGACCAGATGGTTCATGAGTTTCTAGTAGACAGACCAGATGGTTCATGAGGTTCTAGTAGACAGACCAGATGGTTCATGAGTTTCTAGTAGACAGACCAGATGGTTCATGAGTTTCTAGTAGACAGACCAGATGGTTCATGAGTTTCTAGTAGACAGACCAGATGGTTCATGAGTTTCTAGGAGACAGACCAGATGGTTCATGAGTTTCTAGTAGACAGACCAGATGGTTCATGAGGTTCTAGTAGACAGACCAGATGGTTCATGAGTTTCTAGTAGACAGACCAGATGGTTCATGAGTTTCTAGGAGACAGACCAGATGGTTCATGAGTTTCTAGTAGACAGACCAGATGGTTCATGAGGTTCTAGTAGACAGACCAGATGGTTCATGAGGTTCTAGGAGACAGACCAGATGTCTAAAAAATGTTGTCTAATTAATGAAAAAAGCATCTAATCAACAATGGCGTTATTTTCAATTAACTCTGAAACTCTTCCAACTATTGTCTTCAACTGCCACCAGTTTGACACCAAAACATTTACAACAAAAATGAAACCTTAATATTTAACACCAATGGTATTCACTAAGTTGATGGTTTTTATTTAGGATAATGTTTTACGCTGTTGTCATTCAACAAAAAATATAATCTTCCTATTTGGTTGTTTTATTGATTTTACATGTGATAAGGCTGTACGGAGGGCCAGCGATAATTATGGACACCTGTGATAATGTTAGAGTTGCGTAAATTCAAATCTGGTATCAGGATAAATATAACAACGAGTCACCGATTTTATACTATGTATTTTTTATTAGCTAAGTAATAAATGGCAAATGCAACTTTCGTATATACGGGCTCACTGTAATAACACGCAGGGCAGAACAGAGAACTGACAGGATGTATGTAAACAGTGTTCTTTATACTGTGATAGACAGTTCCAACCCGTCTGTTGTCCTATCACAGTAGAGACTGGGCGTGGTTTAAACTTGCTCAGCCTATTGCAGGCGCTCAGGCGGGTCCCCGCCTCTTGGCGCTTCTGTTGATAGATGTAACTGTTGCTGTGAAGAACATCCAGGCGCTCATGCTCCATACCGTTATCTCGCACCTGGCTCCTGTTATCTAACAAAAGACCGCTTGTTCTGCAACCCCAACTCATTGAACAGTTAGTCTTCATGCTACTCTGTATTTTTCCATCATGAGAAAGTCCCCTGTCCCTGACACTTTTAACAATGTTTCAAGTCAGCTATGTTGCATAACACATACATACATCCATGCACACAAGCCAACAGCAGATAATATTCAATCATATATATATATGGTAATGGCTATAATGTAAAACACAGGATCCAACAATAATCTGATCTACCTAAAAAGGCCACTACTAGATGTCATCTGATAAAATTTCGTAATATTTCTTGAAAGTTACCAGAATTCTGGTAGTTTACTGGTAAATTTATAACCTCCCTTTGTAACCCTTTTGATGACCCATACAACCAACAGCCATACAACATAAACCAACCAGGCCCTAAGAGGTCTTTCTGAGCTGTCTAACCTCTACCGCTGCCTCCTCTAACCTTAACCCTGTCTAGGTGTTCTGTTGGTTCAGTCTTAGTTTGAGGCAGTGTCTAACTCCTCTCTGTCTTGTCTCCTCCTAGGTGTTCCGTGGGTTCAGTCTTGGTTTGAGGCAGTGTCTAACTCCTCTCTGTCCTGTCTCCTCCTCTAGGTGTTCCGTGGGTTCAGTCTTGGTTTGAGGCAGTCTCTAACTCCTCTCTGTCCCGTCTCTTCCTCTAGGTGTTCCGTGGGTTCAGTGTTGGTTTGAGGCAGTCTCTAACTCCTCTCTGTCCTGTCTCGTCCTCTAGGTGTTCCGTGGGTTCAGTCTTGGTTTGAGGCAGTCTCTAACTCCTTTCTGTCCTGTCTCCTCCTCTAGGTGTTCCGTGGGTTCAGTCTTGGTTAGAGGCAGTCTCTAACTCCTCTCTGTCTTGTCTCCTCCTCTAGGTGTTCCGTGGGTTCATCGAGGGCAATTTGGACTTTGCTCCCACCTATAAGTACGACCTGTTCTCTGACGACTATGACACCAGTGAGAAGTGTCGTACCCCCGCCTGGACCGACCGCTGCCTATGGAAGAGGAGGAAGTGGAACTTCGACAAGACTGGTGAGAGAGGTCGGCTTGGTGTTCGGAGGATGTCTGGTCCGTCTCACTGGTTTAAATAGTGGGGAGGATGTCTGGTCAGTCTCACTGGTTTGAATGGTGGATTGGTAGTGTGGGAGGATGTCTGGTCCGTCTCACTGGTTTAAATGGTGGATTGGTAGTGTGGGAGGATGTCTGGTCCGTCTCACTGGTTTAAATGGTGGATTGGTAGTGTGGGAGGATGTCTGGTCCGTCTCACTGGTTTAAATGGTGGATTGGTTGTGTGGGAGGATGTCTGGTCCGTCTCACTGGTTTAAATGGTGGATTGGTAGTGTGGGAGGATGTCTGGTCCGTCTCACTGGTTTAAATGGTGGATTGGTAGTGTGGGAGGATGTCTGGTCCGTCTCACTGGTTTAAATGGTGGATTGGTAGTGTGGGAGGATGTCTGGTCCGTCTCACTGGTTTAAATGGTGGATTGGTAGTGTGGGAGGATGTCTGGTCCGTCTCACTGGTTTAAATGGTGGATTGGTAGTGTGGGAGGATGTCTGGTCCGTCTCACTGGTTTAAATGGTGGATTGGTACTCAAGTATAAAGCAGCCATGCTCTGAGTTTTTAACATACAGTACACGTTTACTGTGTGTGTGTGTGTGTGTGTGTGTGTGTATGTAGCGGAGGAGATGAACATGGTCGGCCCAGTGGGAGAAGCAGAGGAACAGCAGCAGTACCCCTGGAGCCCTGGGGAGCTGAAATACTACGGGAGGGCTGAGCTCAAGACCTCTGATCACAGGTAACACACACACACACACACACACACACACACACACACATGACTCTGAAATACTACGGCAGGGCTGAGCTCAAGACCTCTGATCAGACTAGCACCGTCTAACCGGTCTCCTCATCTCTGTGTGTAGCCAGGCCTGTGATGCATGTTGAGGCTAGGTTATAGGTTATAGCTTTAAACTCCTCTCCCCATGCCTGTGATAAATGTTGAGGCTAGGTTATAGGTTATAGCTTTAAACTCCTCTCCCCTCCCCAGGCCTGTGATAAATGTTGAGGCTAGGTTATAGGTTATAGCTTTCAACTCCTCTCCCCTTCCCAGGCCTGTGATGGATGTTGAGGCTAGGTTATAGGTTATAGCGTTAATCTCCCCTCCCCAGGCCTGTGATAGATGTTGAGGCTAGGTTATAGGTTATAGCGTTAATCTCCTCTCCCCCCCCAGGCCTGTGATGGATGTTGAGGCTAGGTTATAGGTTATAGCGTTAATCTCCCCTCCCCAGGCCTGTGATGGATGTTGATGCTAGGTTATAGGTTATAGCGTTAATCTCCTCTCCCCTCCCCAGGCCCGTGATGGATGTTGATGCTAGGTTATAGGTTATAGCGTTAATCTCCTCTCCCCTCCCCAGGCCCGTGATGGATGTTGATGCTAGGTTATAGGTTATAGCGTTAATCTCCTCTCCCCTCCCCAGGCCCGTGATGGATGTTGATGCTAGGTTATAGGTTATAGCGTTAATCTCCTCTCCCCTCCCCAGGCCCGTGATGGATGTTGATGCTAGGTTATAGGTTATAGCGTTAATCTCCTCTCCCCCCCCAGGCCTGTGATAAATGTTGAGGCTAGGTTATAGGTTATAGCGTTAATCTCCCCTCCCCAGGCCTGTGATGGATGTTTAGGCTAGGTTATAGGTTATAGCTTTAAACTCCTCTCCCCTCCCCAGGCCTGTGATAAATGTTTAGGCTAGGTTATAGGTTATAGCTTTAAACTCCTCTCCCCTCCCCAGGCCTGTGATAAATGTTTAGGCTAGGTTATAGGTTATAGCTTTAAACTCCTCTCCCCTCCCCAGGCCTGTGATGGATGTTGAGGCTAGGTTATAGGTTATAGCGTTAATCTCCCCCCCCAGGCCTGTGATGGATGTTGAGCCTAGGTTATAGGTTATAGCGTTAATCTCCCCTCCCCAGGCCCGTGATGGCAGTGATGGATATAGATGTTCTGGAGGTGGATCCAGATGCCCGTCACCAGGTGTATAAGGAGGTGATCGCCCTGCAGGGTCCTCCCGACGGAACCATCCTGGTCTCCCTCTGTTCCTCCGGACCTGACGACTACTTTGACGACGCGCTCATCGACGAGCTGCTGGACAAGTTCGCTGTGTTTGGAGAGGTCATCCTCATCAGGTGACGGAAACACACACACACACACAAACACACACACACACACACACACACACACACACACACACACACACAGCTATGTTTTACTAGACTTATTCCCCTAACCCTTACCTTGACCCCTAAACCTAACCGCTAACCCTTACCTTGACCCCTAAACCTAACCGCTAACCCTTACCTTGACCCCTAAACCTAACCGCTAACCCTTACCTTGACCCCTAAACCTAACCGCTAACCCTTACCTTGACCCCTAAACCTAACCGCTAACCCTTACCTTGACCTCTAAACCTAACCGCTAACCCTTACCTTTGACCCCTAAACCTAACCGCTAACCCTTACCTTGACCCCTAAACCTAACCGCTAACCCTTACCTTGACCCCTAAACCTATCCACTAACCCTTACCTTGACCCCTAAACCTAACCGCTAACCCTTACCTTTGACCCCTAAACCTAACCGCTAACCCTTACCTTGACCCCTAAACCTAACCGCTAACCCTTACCTTGACCCCTAAACCTAACCGCTAACCCTTACCTTTGACCCCTAAACCTAACCGCTAACCCTTACCTTTGACCCCTAAACCTAACCGCTAACCCTTACCTTGACCCCTAAACCTAACCGCTAACCCTTACCTTGACCCCTAAACCTAACCGCTAACCCTTACCTTGACCCCTAAACCTAACCGCTAACCCTTACCTTGACCCCTAAACCTAACCGCTAACCCTTACCTTGACCCCTAAACCTAACTGCTAACCCTTACCTTTGACCCCTAAACCTAACCGCTAACCCTTACCTTGACCCCTAAACCTAACCGCTAACCCTTACCTTGACCCCTAAACCTAACCGCTAACCCTTACCTTGACCCCTAAACCTATCCACTAACCCTTACCTTGACCCCTAACCGCTAACCCTTACCTTGACCCCTAAACCTAACTGCTAACCCTTACCTTGACCCCTAAACTTCACCACTAACCCTTAAGCCTACTAGGTTGCATCCCAAATACAGGAGAGTTTCTCTCCAGGAACAGGGTTGGAGTTAAAAACTACAGGAGGTTTATCTCTCCAGGAACAGGGTTGGAGTTAAAAACTACAGGAGGGTCTCTCTCCAGGGACAGGGTTGGAGTTAAAAACTACAGGAGGGTCTCTCTCCAGGGACAGGGTTGGAGTTAACCTACAGGAGGGTATCTCTCCAGGAACAGGGTTGGAGTTAAAACCTACAGGAGGGTCTCTCTCCAGGAACAGGGTTGGAGTTAAAACCTACAGGAGGGTCTCTCTCCAGGAACAGGGTTGGAGTTAAAACCTACAGGAGGGTCTCTCTCCAGGAACAGGGTTGGAGTTAACCTACAGGAGGTTTATCTCTCCAGGGACAGGGTTGGAGTTAACCTACAGGAGGGTCTCTCTCCAGGGACAGGGTTGGAGTAAACCTACAGGAGGTTTATCTCTCCAGGGACAGGGTTGGAGTTAACCTACAGGAGGGTCTCTCTCCAGGGACAGGGTTGGAGTTAACCTACAGGAGGTTTATCTCTCCAGGGACAGGGTTGGAGTTAACCTACAGGAGGGTCTCTCTCCAGGGACAGGGTTGGAGTTAACCTACAGGAGGGTCTCTCTCCAGGGACAGGGTTGGAGTTGAAACCTACAGGAGGGTCTCTCTCCAGGGACAGGGTTGGAGTTAAAACCTACAGGAGGGTCTCTCTCCAGGGACAGGGTTGGAGTTAAAACCTACAGGAGGGTCTCTCTCCAGGGACAGGGTTGGAGTTAAAACCTACAGGAGGGTCTCTCTCCAGGGACAGGGTTGGAGTTAACCTACAGGAGGGTCTCTCTCCAGGGACAGGGTTGGAGTTAAAACCTACAGGAGGGTCTCTCTCCAGGGACAGGGTTGGACAGCCCTTCTTAGTTAACTTGCTCACTTTTTGACCAACTTTTTTTGTTGTCTTGCTTATAATGCAATCCGTTCTTTTTATAAGGATCAATCCCATCCATTCCAGACAATCGATCAGATATTGAACATGCTTCTCTTGTAACACCCTGAATTGTCTCTCCTGTCTAGGTTTGTGGAGGAGAAGATGTGGGTGACGTTTCTAGAGGGTTATTCTGCTCTGGCTGCCCTGTCTCTGAGCGCCTCCACGGTGAGCACACAACCTTACACTGAGCATACAGATACACGGCAACACTAAGACAACGCCACGGCAACACTAAGGCAACGCCACGGCAACACACTGGGACAACGTTGATTCACACACTGAGAAGCTGCATTGTAATATCTCTCTGTGTGCGTGTCTCTCTCTGTGCGTGTGTGTCTCTGTGCGTCTCTCTGTGCGTGTCTCTCTCTCTGTGTGTGTGTGTGTGTGTGTGTGTGTGTGTGTGTGTGTGTGTGTGTGTGTGTGTGTGTAGGTTCTGGGTAAGGTGATAGACATCCGTCTGAAGAGTTCAGGTTGGATTAAGAGTCTGGAGGAGGAGATGAGTGTAGAGAGGATCTGTGGATCTGTCCCTACTTCCGCCAGCTCCTCTCTGCTGGCCGAGGACGCTGATATGGGAGAGGATGACTACGATATGGAGGGTAAGGGAGGAGGGGTTTAAGAAGGCTGATGTGGGAGAGGATGACTACGATATGGAGGGTAAGGGAGGAGGGGTTTAAGAAGGCTGATGTGGGAGAGGATGACTACGATATGGAGGGTAAGGGAGGGGGGTTTAAGAAGGCTGATATGGGAGAGGATGACTACGATATGGAGGGTAAGGGAGGAGGGGTTTAAGAAGGCTGATATGGGAGAGGATGACTACGATATGGAGGGGGGTTTCAGAAGGCTGATGTGGGAGAGGATGACTACGATATGGAGGGTAAGGGAGGAGGGGTTTAAGAAGGCTGACGTGGGAGAGGATTACTACGATATGGAGGGGGGTTTAAGAAGGCTGATGTGGGAGAGGATGACTACGATATGGAGGGTAAGGGAGGGGGGTTTAAGAAGGCTGATGTGGGAGAGGATGACTACGATATGGAGGGTCAGGGAGGGGGGTTTAAGAAGGCTGATGTGGGAGAGGATGACTACGATATGGAGGGGGGTTTAAGAAGGCTGATGTGGGAGAGGATGACTACGATATGGAGGGTAAGGGAGGGGGGTTTAAGAAGGCTGATGTGGGAGAGGATGACTACGATATGGAGGGTAAGGGAGGAGGGGTTTAAGAAGGCTGATGTGGGAGAGGATGACTACGATATGGAGGGTAAGGGAGGGGGGTTTAAGAAGGCTGATATGGGAGAGGATGACTATGGTTAAATCCATCCTCCATATTGCCTTCTTCCAAGCTGTATAGTTAGTAAAGAGAGAGCACTATGCCGAGGAACAGCCCACCGTAACAGTCCACCTCTAGGCAAGTCAATGGGCTTTTCCTAGCGAGGCTTTCTGTCTTGATAGATTCGTGCGTGTGTGTGTGAGACTTCTCTCTCTGTGTGTCTTTCCACCAGGCGATGTGGATGAGGAGGTGGAGGATATTCTCCCCCAACACCTTCAGCCTGGCGCAGGCCCCGGGCCCCTCTCCTCCCCCTCCCCCTCCCCACGGGGCAGCCCCTCTCACTCCCCCACCCACGGAGAACCAGCTGCCCCCAGCAGACCCAGTCGATCTGCCCCACGCTCTGCTGGACCACCGCAAGGTACACACACACACACACAAACCCGAACACTGCAATGTACACACTCACTGCCAGACTCTAGCAAGGTACCATTGCACACACACACACACACGTGTAAGGACATATATTGAAGGGTGTATATATATATATATATAGAAGTGGTCTGTATTCAAAAGTGACCAAAACATCAGCCAGGAAGCATAGGAACTGAGAAGTGGTCTGTGGTCACCACCTGCAGAACCACTCCTTTATTGGGGGTGTCTTGCTAATTGCCTATAATTTCCACCTGTTGTCCATTCCATTTGTACAACAGCATGTGAAATTTATTGTCAGTCAGTGCTGCTTCCTAAGTGGACAGTTTGATTTCACAGAAGTGTGATTGACTTGGAGTTACATTGTGTTGTTTAAGTGTTCACTTAATTTTTTTGAGCAGTGTATAAAACTGTATATATATATAGAAGGGTATATATATATAGAAGGGTAAATATATATATATGGAAGGGTATATATATATATAGAAGGGTATATATAGAAGGGTATATATATATATATATATATATATATATATATAGAAAGGTATATATATATATTGAAGGGTATGTACAGTGCCTTGCGAAAGTATTCGGCCCCCTTGAACTTTGCGACCTTTTGCCACATTTCAGGCTTCAAACATAAAGATATAAAACTGTATTTTTTTGTGAAGAATCAACAACAAGTGGGACACAATCATGAAGTGGAACGACATTTATTGGATATTTCAAACTTTTTTAACAAATCAAAAACTGAAAAATTGGGCGTGCAAAATTATTCAGCCTCCTTAAGTTAATACTTTGTAGTGCCACCTTTTGCTGCGATTACAGCTCTAAGTCGCTTGGGGTATGTCTCTATCAGTTTTGCACATCGAGAGACTGAAATGTTTTCCCATTCCTCCTTGCAAAACAGCTCGAGCTCAGTGAGGTTGGATGGAGAGCATTTGTGAACAGCAGTTTTCAGTTCTTTCCACAGATTCTCGATTGGATTCAGGTCTGGACTTTGACTTGGCCATTCTAACACCTGGATATGTTTATTTTTGAACCATTCCATTGTAGATTTTGCTTTATGTTTTGGATCATTGTCTTGTTGGAAGACAAATCTCCGTCCCAGTCTCAGGTCTTTTGCAGACTCCATCAGGTTTTCTTCCAGAATGGTCCTGTATTTGGCTCCATCCATCTTCCCATCAATTTTAACCACCTTCCCTGTCCCTGCTGAAGAAAAGCAGGCCCAAACCATGATGCTGCCACCACCATGTTTGACAGTGGGGATGGTGTGTTCAGCTGTGTTGCTTTTACGCCAAACATAACGTTTTGCATTGTTGCCAAAAAGTTCAATTTTGGTTTCATCTGACCAGAGCACCTTCTTCCACATGTTTGGTGTGTCTCCCAGGTGGCTTGTGGCAAACTTTAACCAACACTTTTTATGGATATCTTTAAGAAATGGCTTTCTTCTTGCCACTCTTCCATAAAGGCCAGATTTGTGCAATATACGACTGATTGTTGTCCTATGGACAGAGTCTCCCACCTCAGCTGTAGATCTCTGCAGTTCATCCAGAGTGATCATGGGCCTCTTGGCTGCATCTCTGATCAGTCTTTTCCTTGTATGAGCTGAAAGTTTAGAGGGACGGCCAGGACTTGGTAGATTTGCCGTGGTCTGATACTCCTTCCATTTCAATATTATCGCTTGCACAGTGCTCCTTGGGATGTTTAAAGCTTGGGAAATCTTTTTGTATCCAAATCCGGCTTTAAACTTCTTCACAACAGTATCTCGGACCTGCCTGGTGTGTTCCTTGTTCTTCATGATGCTCTCTGCGCTTTTAACAGACCTCTGAGACTATCACAGTGCAGGTGCATTTATACGGAGACTTGATTACACACAGGTGGATTGTATTTATCATCATTAGTCATTTAGGTCAACATTGGATCATTCAGAGATCCTCACTGAACTTCTGGAGAGAGTTTGCTGCACTGAAAGTAAAGGGGCTGAATAATTTTGCACGCCCAATTTTTCAGTTTTTGATTTGTTAAAAAAGTTTGAAATATCCAATAAATGTCATTCCACTTCATGATTGTGTCCCACTTGTTGTTGATTCTTCACAAAAAAATACAGTTTTATATCTTTATGTTTGAAGCCTGAAATGTGGCAAAAGGTCGCAAAGTTCAAGGGGGCCGAATACTTTCGCAAGGCACTGTATATATATATATATATATATATATAGAAGGGTATATATATATATATATATATATATATATATATAGAAGGGTATATATATATATATATATATATATATATATATATATATATATATATATAGAAGGATATATATATATATATATAGAAGGATATATATATATATATATAAGGGTATATATATATATATAGAAGGGTATATATATATATATAGGATATAATAAACATAATAATAAGGATATATATATATAAGGTTTACTGATATAAATGAACATTGTCATTGTGCTCTTTCAGGAGTGTTAAGCCCCTCCCCCAGCAGGAGAAGTAGCGTTGACCTAGCAGGTAAAACAGTGTTAAGTCCCTCCCCCATCAGGTAAAACAGTGTTAAGTCCCTCCCCCATCAGGTAAAACAGTGTTAAGTCCCTCCCCCATCAGGTAAAACAGTGTTAATTCCCTCCCCAGCAGGTAACACAGTGTTAAGTCCCTCCCCCAACAGGTAAAACAGTGTTAAGTTCCTCCCCCAGCAGGTAACACAGTGTTAAGTCCCTCCCCCAGCAGGTAAAACAGTGTTAAGTCCCTCCCCCAGCAGCAGTACTAGCGTTGACCTGAGGTAAAACACAGGGTCCCGTGTATAGGTAGCTGTCTTCGTGCCTGTCTGCTGGTTTGGTGTTTAGTTAGCAGTGTCTTTATCTACACCAGAGTGTCCGTGTTCAGTTCCTCAGATCTACTGATTAGACCAATACTCCCAGCCTCTTACGACATTTGAGCTGTGTTCTGAACCATGCAATTCACACACAACCTCAAACCAGCTTAATAGTTTGTGTCCCAGGTGCTGTGTGTTTGTGAAATACATTTGTGAAAAAAAATATATTATAAATTCCAGTCTGGTAAAAATGAAATTTGTAATGCAGGACTAGGAATGAGAGACACTGGTGCATAACATTGATTGTTCTCTCTGTCTCTCTCTCTCTGTCTCTCGCGCTCTCTGTCTCTCGCGCTCTCTGTCTCTCGCGCTCTCTGTCTCTCGCTCTCTGTCTCTCGCTCTCTGTCTCTCGCTCTCTGTGTCTCGCTCTCTGTGTCTCGCTCTCTGTCTCTCGCTCTCTGTCTCTCGCTCTCTGTCTCTCGCTCTCTGTCTCTCGCTCTCTGTCTCTCGGTCTCTGTCTCTCGGTCTCTGTCTCTCGCTCTCTGTCTCTCGCTCTCTGTCTCTCGCTCTCTGTCTCTCTCGCTCTCTGTCTCTCTCGCTCTCTGTCTCTCGCTCTCTCTCTCTCTCTGTCTCTCTCTCTCTCTTTGTCTCTCTCTCTCTCTCCGTCTCTTTGTCTCTCTCTCTCTCTGTCTCTTTGTCTCTCTCTCTCTCTCTCTGTCTCTCTCTCTCTCTCTGTCTCTTTGTCTCTCTCTCTCTCTCTCTGTCTCTCTCTCTCTCTCTGTATCTCTGTCTCTGTCTCTCTCTCTCTGTCTCTGTCTCTCTCTCTCTCTCTCTCTCTCCCTCCGTCTCTTTGTCTCTCTCTCTCGCTCTCTCGCTCTCTCTCTCTCTCTCTCTCTCTCTGTCTGTCTCTTTGTATCTCTCTCTCTCTGTCCCAGGGACTCCAGTGGACTTCCAGCCTGGTGCTCCTCAGGCCCTGGAGCCTAAACGCCCCCCTCCTCCTCGCCCCAACGCCCCGCCAGCCCGACCTGCTCCTCCTCAACGCCCTCCTCCTCCATCAGGTATTGGCTGTCTCGATATATACCCCTTCACACCACGTTGACCTTGTTCTCCTACTACTATGTGCATCCCCAATTAAATATATATATATATATATTATATATTTTGACCATTTTGAGGTTTATGATTCAGATGGTCGAATATGATTTTTTTTTTCTGGTGAAATGTATTTCTGTTTCCATGTTCTGGTAACTAGTTTACATATTAGACGTCTAGAATGAACAATGAGATCCTAACAACGTCCATACCCGTCTTGGGAAAAGAAACACTTCAGGAACTGTAATTGATGAAGGGTAGGTGTTAACACTGTTAACGTCACCCCTTCCTTCCTGCTTGAAGGAGGCCTAAGCCCCATGCCCGGGAGAAGAGACATGGGAGGTAAAATGGCTGATGGATGTTGTGATATCACCCCCTGCTGTGTTAATACTGTATGGTGGCTTTATTTGTAGTAGACCTGTAGCTGTTACTGTGGTGACAGACTAGTTTACGGTGGTTGTGTAATGGTGGTTTACGTGGCTCTTATTCGTGCAAATGGTGTGGAGATTTGTTGATTGGTTTTCATGCTCTCCGGTATGGTAAAAGTCTAAGGGCCGGTTTCCCGGACACAGATGAAATCCTAGTCTCGGACTAAGAAGCACGTTCATTGGATAATCTTAACATGTATCTGTCCAGGAAACCAGCCCTTGGAAACTGGGTTTGATTTCAGTGTGGAATTAGGAAACCTTTTAAGGTGGTTAGTTATACAGGAAGCACAGTTATACAGGAAGCACAGTTATACAGGAAGCACAGTTATACAGGAAGCACAGTTACACAGGAAGCACAGTTACACAGGAAGCACAGTTATATAGGAATAAAAGGCCTGGCACAGAATATTGCTGCATCAGTTAGCCTCTTAGCCACATCAGTTAGCCTCTTAGCCACATCAGTTAGCCTCTTAGCCACATCAGTTAGCCTAGCCTCTTAGCCACATCAGTTAGCCTAGCCTCTTAGCCACATCAGTTAGCCTAGCCTCTTAGCCACATCAGTTAGCGTCTTAGCCACATCAGTTAGCCTAGCCTCTTAGCCACATCAGTTAGCCTAGCCTCTTAGCCACATCAGTTAGCCTAGCCTCTTAGCCACATCAGTTAGCCTAGCCTCTTAGCCACATCAGTTACCCTCATCATCAATTAGCCCTGCCTCATCTTCAGTTAGCCCCAGCCTCATCATCAGTTAGCCCCAGCCTCATCATCAGTTAGCCCCAGCCTCATCATCAGTCAGCCCCAGCCTCATCATCAGTTAGCCCCAGCCTCATCATCAGTCAGCCCCAGCCTCATCATCAGTTAGCCCCAGCCTCATCATCAGTTAGCCCCAGCCTCATCATCATAACAGTGTTGTGTTGCAGTTCTGTCTTGTCCTTCATTTTGAGCCCTGTGTTTTACGTTCCTCCACTCTTAAGACTTTGGAGAATATTCTGGAGAAAATACACTAAGCCCTGCTCTGGCTAGGAGGGGCAGCGAAGGTAACACGTCTGTAGATCTAGATGGGTTACTCGCGTCATGTGATCACGGTTTCTACGCAAAGAGTTGGATAAACGGCACACCTTTGCCACAATGTCCCCTGTGACCATCCAGACAACTGAGATGTTGTCAGTCCTCAATGGCAACGAAGAAATATGATATTTCTATGAATGACACTGCCCCCCCCCCCCCCCCCATGTTAAAACAGACTTTGTGGCAAGTGAGTCCTCTATCTCAACTCTATGATTTGTCCAATAGAATTATAACATTAAATGCCCTTCTGTCTGGTTACTCTGAGAGTAGAATTGAATGTGTTAGTGTTGAGGTATAGGCTAGTCTTAAGTGTTGTTCCTTATTGAGGTATAGTGAATTTGTGATGATTCAGCCTATTTTAGAATAGCTCGTGTTTTTGTAGTGTTGTAATGTGGATCAGAGAATCTCTTCTAGAATCAAGCAGGGCTGGTCACTTCTGTCCGTTTTACTCTTTGATAGTAGGATGTAACCTGAGACGAGGCCAGTGGTTTTAATACCTGTCTTCGGGGGGGGGGTGGGGGGGTGTCCTCAAGACGTTTTACAATTGTTGATGTTCACCCTGATTCATCTTAGTCATGGGGTTGAGGATGTTGTTCACCCTGATTCATCTAGTCGTGGGGTTGAGGATGTTGTTCACCCTGATTCATCTTAGTCATGGGGTTGAGGATGTTGTTCACCCTGATTCATCTAGTCATGGGGTTGAGGATGAGGAGTTGTTCACCCTGATTCATCTAGTCATGGGGTTGAGGAGTTGTTCACCCTGATTCATCTAGTCGTGGGGTTGAGGATGTTGTTCACCCTGATTCATCTTAGTCATGGGGTTGAGGATGTTGTTCACCCTGATTCATCTAGTCATGGGGTTGAGGATGTTGTTCACCCTGATTCATCTTAGTCATGGGGTTGAGGATGTTGTTCACCCTGATTCATCTAGTCATGGGGTTGAGGATGAGGAGTTGTTCACCCTGATTCATCTAGTCATGGGGTTGAGGATGTTGTTCACCCTGATTCATCTAGTCATGGGGTTGAGGATGTTGTTCACCCTGATTCATCTAGTCATGGGGTTGAGGATGTTGTTCACCCTGATTCATCTAGTCATGGGGTTGAGGATGAGGAGTTGTTCACCCTGATTCATCTAGTCATGGGGTTGAGGATGAGGAGTTGTTCACCCTGATTCATCTAGTCATGGGGTTGAGGATGTTGTTCACCCTGATTCATCTTAGTCATGGGGTTGAGGATGAGGAGTTGTTCACCCTGATTCATCTGGTCATGGGGTTGAGGAGTTGTTCACCCTGATTCATCTAGTCGTGGGGTTGAGGATGTTGTTCACCCTGATTCATCTTAGTCATGGGGTTGAGGATGTTGTTCACCCTGATTCATCTAGTCATGGGGTTGAGGATGAGGAGTTGTTCTCTTTTATTCATCTAGTCATGGGGTTGAGGATGAGGAGTTGTTCACCCTGATTCACCTTAGTCATGGGGTTGAGGATGAAATGATAGGTTGAAACGGTAGGGCGTAACGGTAGGGCGTAACGGTAGGGCGAAACGGTAGGGCGTAACGGTAGGGCGTAACGGTAGGTAGGTACAAACACACAGTGGTTTGTAATGAAAAGTAACCTAATGTTAAAGTCTGGTTTCCTTTGTGCTGCTTCTGCCGGCGAAGGACAAAAAAGCCCTGCGCTCGCTAGACCTGCCTCAGGTGAGTAGTGATGAGACTGTTATAACAACACCTACTTTCTCAATGCTGGTCCTGGGGACTCGAGGGGGGGGGGGGGGGGCTGGTCCTGGGGACCCCGAGGAGGGGGGCTGGTCCTGGGGACTCCGAGGAGGGGGGCTGGGCCTGGGGACTCCGAGGAGGTGGGCTGGTCCTGGGGACCCCGAGGAGGGGGGCTGGTCCTGGGGACTCCGAGGAGGGGGGCTGGTCCTGGGGACTCCGAGGAGGTGGGCTGGTCCTGGGGACCCCGAGGAGGGGGGCTGGTCCTGGGGACCCCGAGGAGTTAGGGGCTGGTCCTGGGGACCCGAGGGGGGAGGGGGGCTGGTCCTGGGGACCCGAGGGGGGGGGGGGGGCTGGTCCTGGGGACCCAAGGGGGGAGGGGGGCTGGTCCTGGGGACCCCGAGGAGAGAAACACTGCCTTATGGCATGGCTATATAATAGTAGTAACAGAAACACTGCCTTATAGCATGGCTATATAATAGTGGTAACAGGGTGGTAATAACATCCCCTCTGTCGTCTGTTATGTGATAAACATGATAGGTGACGCCGTGTGTGTCGCTCTGTGTCTCTCTCTCTCTCTCTCTCTCTCTCTCTCTCTATCTCTCTCTCTCTCTCTTTGTCTCTCTGTCTCTGTGTCTCTCTCGCTCTGTCTCTGTCTCTGCCTCTCTCTTTGTCTCTGTGTGTGTGTTAGTGTACCAGGCTGTTTATCTGTGTGTGTGTGTTAGTGTACCAGGCTGTTTCTCTGTGTGTGTGTGTTAGTGTACCAGGCTGTTTGTCTGTCAGCGTTCAGTAATCCAAGGCTTGCCCTAGGGGCCTTAGCACAGGGGTGTTCTTACTTACTTAGCCAACTTCCCTGAGAGCCCTGTGTGTGTATCCCAGCCAGGTACACACTAGTTTAGATGGAGGGAGATAGCCAACCCTCTCAGGCAGACCAGGTACACACTAGTTTAGCCAACCCCCCTCAGTCAGACCAGGTACACACTAGTTTAGATGGAGGTAGATAGCTGATATCCCTATGGAAGTCAGTATGTTGACATGTCTTGGTGATAGATGGAGGTATGACTCCATCTGACTATGACTGGTCCATCTAGCTATCTGGAGATGAGTGTACTGACTATGACTGGTCCACCTAGCTATCTGAAGATGAATGTCCTGACTATGACTGGTCCACCTAGCTATCTGAAGATGAATGTACTGACTATGTCTGTAAGTCTCTCTGGATAAGAGTGTCTTTTAAATGACTAAAATTCTATGTAATGTCTCACTTGTCTTGACATCTCGTGGCCAGCGATGGCCAGAAGGGGCAGCGAAGGTAAATAATGTATGAATGGGCTAACCATGTGATCATGGCATCGCCAGTGCTTGACTTGGGCAGGAGGTCACCGGAGGTCACCGGAGCTGCGTAACAAGCACCTCATTGTTTCTACTGCTCTAATTCTCACACAGCTCATAGAATATTACCTCATCAATGTATTGTGTAATTCCTGCACCTAAATATAAACAGTTACTGGCATCCAAAATGAGTATCGGCACCTATTTCAGTCCAAACCAAGCACTGGGCGTCTCCTATAGAAGCATCCAGGAAGTCCCTTCTATATTATTGAATGTTCTAGAACAAGGATATTCAACTCTACACTACGAAGGCTGCTTTTCTGCTGCTTTTCTGTTATACCTAATAATTAATTATACCCTCTCCTGATGTCCCAGGTCTAAAATTGGTCCCTGATTTAGAGAGAGGGGGGGGGGGGAGAATTTAAAATGAAGAAAAGCAGTGGAATTGACTTCGAGGTCCAGAATTGAACATGTCTCTGTTGTATCTCTTTGTTGCAACATCAGCTCCAGATGGGTCTTGTTGCTTGGTTTAGCGAATCAGAATCACCTTTGTTTACAGAGTTTTTCATGTACAGGGACCGGGAATTTGACCTGGGGTGTATTCATTGTACCGATTCTGTTGCAAAAAAAAAAACAGTTTCTTTAACAAAAGCGAACTGAACAAGGAAGGTATATATTTTTTTCGTCCAATAGAAACTCTTGTTTTAAAGTTGCAACGGGAATGTTTTGCAACTGTTTGGCTAATGATTACATACGTGGGGAAGTGGCGCTGACACCAGAAGTTTACAGACAGAAGATCGATAAATGATTTACACATTATCTCCACACGTGTTGCTATGCTAGTGAGTCCTTATCATAGCGTAAGATAAGAAATAAGTGTTTAATTAAATTTGGTTTGTAAATCATCGGCACGTACACACAGTCACACAAAAAATTAAATTTTTTCAAAAAGTTGTAAAAATAATATGTAAATGACATGTAAATGACATGTAAATGACATCAAAAGTTCCCTGCTTCAGTCATGTCATTGACAGAAATCCAATAGTGGGCATTTGACCATTTGTGATGAAACAACAGTGAATGGACACCTTCAGCCATTGGTTGTTCTGGTTGTCAATCATATGTCTCTGTTCCAGGTCGTGTCCAATCAGGTCCTGGAGGCCTGCCCCGACCGGTGAGTGTTAAAGATCAATACATCTGTCCAAGCAGATTGAATATGCTCTGAAGATACCACGTTTAGATGGACTGTGAACTTCTCTTTCTGTCTCTACCGGTCTTTTTCTCCCAATCTCTCTTCCTTCTCTCTCTCTCTCTCTCTCCCTTCTGTCTCTCTCTTCACCTCTCTCTCTCTCTCTTCACCTCTCTCTCTCTCTCTTCCTTCTGTCTCTCTCTTCACCTCTCTCTCTCTCTCTCTCTCTCTCTCTCTCCCAATCTCTCTCTCCCTCTCTCTCTCTCTCTCTCTCCACATCCTTTATTTCTCTCTCTCCACATCCTTTATGTCTCTCTCCCCCTCCAGAACATGCCTCAGAGGGCTGGGGTGATCAGTGTGACCCCCCAGGCGCGCCCTGCCCACCCAGGTGCTCCCAGACCCACCCCAGAGGCACCGGGGGCTCCACGGCCCACCCCAGACACTCACCCTGGAGCTCCCAGACCTGGCCCTGACGCCCAGCCTAAACCCACCGACCTGCCCCTGGGTGAGACGCAGCCTGGAGCCCTCACACTATCAACCACACCTGGCTTCAAATAGTATTTGTTTTTTTATTTTAAATCTTCCTAGACTGTGATTTGAGAAGTCCAGATGTCACACTGTAAACCAGTGTTCCTGCAAACTCGGTCCTGGGGACCCTCATCAACTCGCCATCAAGAGTTGATTATTTAAATCAGCTGTTTAGGGCAACAACAACAACAACAACAACAAAAATATGTACTCCCCATGCTGTTTCCAGAAGTTAACCAGGAAACCGAAATTGGGAAACGCTGCTGTAAACTCATGAACTGTTTAAAGGGGTGATCTGGGATCGGTAAATTCTTGGGACTATTAAATATAGCTATTCATTCTTTATGAAGAATGTGAAGACTGTCTCTCTGTCTAAGTCTTCTGTAACGTTGTCTTGCAGGCCCCCCTCCTTCCGGACCCCCTCCAGTGAGACATGTCCCCTCCCCGATGCAGCCAACAATGCAGCCCCAGTCTGCCTCTCCAGCCCAGCCACCCATGCAGGCTCCCATGCAGGCCCAGTCTGCCCCTCCAGCCCAGCCACCCATGCAGCCAACCATGCAGGCTCCCATGCAGGCCCAGTCTGCCCCTCCAGCCCAGCCACCCATGCAGGCTCCCATGCAACCAACCATGCAACCAACCATGCAACCAACCATGGCTGCCCCAATGCAGCCAACCATGCAGGCTCCCATGCAGCCCCAGTCTGCCCCTCCAGCCCAGCCACCCATGCAGGCTCCCATGCAGCCCCAAATGGCTGCCCCAATGCTGCCCACACAGGCCGGAGCAGGGCTAGGGGCTACCGGGGCTGTGGCCCCCCAGGGGCTGTCCTCCCCCAAGCCCCCTCCCCGCTCCCGTTCCTCTCATGTCCTGCCCCCTGAGACCACCACTACAGAGAATGCCCCTGCAACCCAGGTTAGTACCAACCAACACTCTATACAGTTACCATGACAACATAGAGATGAATACCAACACTCTGTATACAGTTACCATGACAACATAGAGATTAATACCAATACTCTGTATACAGTTACCATGACAACATAGAGGTTAATACCAACACTCTGTATACAGTTACCATGACAACATAGAGGTTAATACCAACCCTCTGAATACAGTTACCATGACAACATAGATGTTAATACCAACGCTCTGTATACAGTTACCATGACAACACAGAGGTTAATACCAACACTCTGTATACAGTTACCATGACAACATAGATGTTAATACCAACGCTCTGTATACAGTTACCATGACAACACAGAGGTTAATACCATCACTGTATACAGTTACCACGACAACACACATGTTAATACCAACACTCTTTATACAGTTACCATGACAACAGAGGTTAATACCAACACTGTATACAGTTGCCATGACAACATACATGTTAATACCAACACTCTGTATACAGTTACCAACACTCGGTATACAGTTACCATGACAACATATTGGTTAATACCAACACTCTGTATACAGTTACCATGACAACATAGTGGTTAATACCAACATTCTGTATACAGTTACCATGACACCATATTGGTTAATGCCAACAATCTGTATACAGTTACCAGGACAACATATTGGTTAATACCAACACTCTGTATACAGTTACCATGACAACATAGTGGTTAATACCAACACTGTATACAGTTACCATGACAGCATATTGGTTAATACCAACACTCTGTATACAGTTACCATGACAACATATTGGTTAATACCAACACTCTGTATGCAGTTACCATGACAACATAGTGGTTAATACCAACACTCGGTATACAGTTACCATGACTACATAGTGGTTAATACCAATACTCTGTATATAGTTGCCATGACTGCATAGTGGTTAATACCAACACTCTGTATACAGTTACCATGACACCATATTGGTTAATGCCAACAATCTGTATACAGTTACCAGGACAACATATTGGTTAATACCAACACTCTGTATACAGTTACCATGACAACATAGTGGTTAATACCAACACTGTATACAGTTACCATGACAGCATATTGGTTAATACCAACACTCTGTATACAGTTACCATGACAACATATTGGTTAATACCAACACTCTGTATGCAGTTACCATGACAACATAGTGGTTAATACCAACACTCGGTATACAGTTACCATGACTACATAGTGGTTAATACCAATACTCTGTATATAGTTGCCATGACTGCATAGTGGTTAATACCAACACTCTGTATATAGTTAACATGACAACATAGAAGTTAATACCAACCAACACTGCAATATGTCACTTTTTGGGCGATCTGACAAAATTCACATAGAAATGTGAGTAATAGATCTGTCATTCTCATTGAAAACCAGTCTAAGAAGTGGTAGATCTGTTCTACAGTGGCAAGAAGAAGTTCAAAGAAAAGACTGTTTGTTTGTCTGTTGTTGTGACTTGGATGAAGATCAAATCAAATTTATTTATATAGCCCTTCTTAGATCAGCTGATATCTCAAAGTGCTGTACAGAAACCCAGCCTAAAAACCCCCAAACAGCAAGCAATGCAGGTGTAGAAGCACGGTGGCTAGGAAAAAACTCCCTAGAAAGGCCAGAACCTAGGAAGAAACCTATAGAGGAACCAGGCTATAGGAAAAAACTCCCTAGAAAGGCCAGAACCTAGGAAGAAACCTAGGAACCAGGCTATAGGAAAACCTCCGTTGTACGTGCGCTATTTCTCTGCTACCCGTTCCTGTTTTTGCGTTTTTTTACTTACTGTTTTGTACCCCAGCTACAAACAGCTGAAAATATTATCTTTTTTGGCTTTTGGAAAGATATTTCACAGCGGTTTAGATGATACAATGATTCTCTACATGATTCTCTACAATGATTCTCTACAATGATTCTCTACATGATTCTCTACAATGATTCTCTACAATGATTCTCTACATGATTCTCTACAATGAATCTCTACATGATTCTCTACATGATTCTCTACAATGATTCTCTACATGATTCTCTACACTATACATAACTAGTTTTGTCACAAACGGACATTAGGACGTTTCTACATATTGCACCTTTAAATTAGAATGTAATGACTCCAATCTAGTCGTTGCATAAATATTCAGCTCGTTATTTAAAGGCCTTGATTAGTTCAGAAGTAAAACTAGGCTTAACAAATCACATAATAAGCTATATGGACTCACTCTGTGTGGATAAATAGGCGTTGACATGATGTTTTTATTGACTACCCCTTCCTCCGTCCCCCCCAAACATTCAACATCTGTAAGGTCCCTCAGTCAAGTATTGAATTTCAAGAACAGATTAAACTATAAAGACCAGAGAGCTTTTTGAAAGTCTCAGTGATTGGTGGACGGGTAACAATAACAAATCAGACTATCTCTTTAAACATGGTCAAGTTAATAATGACGACGTATTAAAACCACCCAGACGCATCACAGATAGAGTCGTCCTTCTGAACTGAGCTGCCGGAGAGGAAGGAAACTGCTTAGGGAGGTTACCACGAGGCCGTTGACGATTTTTAAAACAGCTACAGAGTTTAATGGCTGTGATGGTAGAAAACTGAGGATGGATCAACAACAGTGTAGTGACTCGACAAATAATAACAGAGTGAAAAGAAGAATGCAAATATTCCTAAACATTCAACAAGGCACTAAAGTAATACTGCAACAAGAAAAACACGGCCAAGGAAGACACTTTTTGGCCGAAATTCAGACCCTTATGCAGATCCAAGTAACTGCCTCCTTTAATGCACCTTTCAGTAAGTAGGACAATAACCTACAACAAAAAGCCCAAATATATATTCAGAAAAAAATAAATACAAAATCTTCCAATTTGACATTTAGAATATTTTGTTTACATCATTGACAAAATAGTGACAATTTAATCTCTTTTAATCCCATTTTGTAACACAATAAAATGTGGATAACGGAGATGTCTAGTTTGTTAGCTACTGTATGTCATGGTATAATGTTACAGGAACACATGAGATGAGGGAAATAACAAGTAGATGGTACATGCACAAAACAATTGGCTACTCTTTTATCTCTCTGTCTTTTTTCGCTCTCTGTCTTTCTCTCTCTCTGTCTTTATCTCTCTCTGTCTTTATCTCTCTCTGTCTTTCTTTCTCTCTCTGGCTTTCTCTCGTTCTCTCCTTTCTCTGTCCCTTACACAGCTTTGCTACAGTTATATAGGTGTGTAAGTGTTCTTCTCTCCCCATCTCTCTCCCTCTCTCCCCCTCTCTCTCCCTCTCTCTCCAAGCCGGAGCAGCCCTCTGGGTGACAGGTATACCATTGCCTCCTCTATATTAAACTCCTCCTTGTTTCTCTCCATAGCACCTCTGTCACTGAGTCCTCTAGTCCAGTGTATGACCCAAGTCTCAAATCACACCCTAATCCCTAGATGGTACACTACTTTGGACCATAATCCTTAGTACACTACTTTGGACCTTTTATCCCTAGATAGTACACTACTTTGGGCCTTTATCTCTTGTCTAAAGTAGTGTACTAACTAGGGAATAGGGTGTGATTTGAGTCTCCCTACTCCCATACATTAGTCACCTGCTTCATATTTTTGTTGATTTCTGCCTTGATCCATCTGTAGGTGTTTATTTGATCGTGTCTCCTAGCCCATCACAAATCTAATAACAGTGGGTTTTATATGTTCATCAACTGGTAAAAAGGGTTGTTGTTGTTGTTTAAACTGTTGTTGTTGTTTTTTTTACGTGGCCAGCATGACAATCCACACATCTGACCTTAAAAATATTCGGGATGTTTTGCCAGTTCAGTCCAGTTCAATCAATGCATGTCGGCCACGTCTAGCCTGGTAATCTAGCCTGGTAATCTAGCCTGGTAATCTAGCCTGGTAATCTACCCCCGAATTTGTGTTGACCTTCCTTCAACACATCGACGTTCCTTTACATATATCCTGCCTTTGATCAACACGTTGAAATAGACCACTTCCTGTGTTGATATGGAATGACTTCCTGTGTTGAAATGGACCACTTCCTGTGTTGATATGGAATGACTTCCTGTGTTGAAATGGACCACTTCCTGTGTTGATATGGAATGACTTCCTGTGTTGAAATGGACCACTTCCTGTGTTGATATGGAATGACTTCCTGTGTTGATATGGAATGACTTCCTGTGTTGATATGGACCACTTCCTGTGTTGATATAGACCACGTCCTGTGTTGAAATGGACCACTTCCTGTGTTGATATGGAATGACTTCCTGTGTTGATATGGAATGACTTCCTGTGTTGATATGGAATGACTTCCTGTGTTGATAGGAATGACTTCCTGTGTTGATATGGAATGACTTCCTGTGTTGAAATGGACCACTTCCTGTGTTGAAATGGACCACTTCCTGTGTTGAAATGGACCACTTCCTGTGTTGATATGGAATGACTTCCTGTGTTGAAATGGACCACTTCCTGTGTTGAAATGGACCACTTCCTGTGTTGATATGGAATGACTTCCTGTGTTGATATGGAACGACTTCCTGTGTTGATATGGACCACTTCCTGTGTTGATATGGAACGACTTCCTGTGTTGATATGGAACGACTTCCTGTGTTGATATGGAACGACTTCCTGTGTTGATATGGAACGACTTCCTGTGTTGATATGGAACGACTTCCTGTGTTGATATGGAACGACTTCCTGTGTTGATATGGAACGACTTCCTGGTGTATCGTGTTTTATATATAATGTGTCATCCAATGGTAATGCAGCCAACGGTCACCTGGTCAGTCCTTTCACTGGTTAGGTATTTAGGTACTTTGTGTGGAATATAATAGCTGGTTAAGTGTAGTCGTAGGTTATTAAAGTAGACTTGTTGCATGTTATAACAAGAGAGCTCTTACTGCTGAAACGTCACTCTACGATTACATTCCATTTACTTATTTCCTCATTACGTCAAAATAAACTGCCATTGGCTCAGCTTTTTCCCAACGTTGGCTCTGATTTGATGACTCCGGTGTCTTTTTCTCCCCTCTAGATCAATGGGGTGAATGGAATCCAAAGAGAAGCACAATGGAAGCCCGAACCCTTTGACACACTCACCTCTGACCTCTCCGCCTCTTGGCTCAACACCCAATCACTGACCAGGACCTCCTCCTTACGCTCAGCTCCTACCCTCCCTACTTCCTCTATCACCCTCCCTTCATCCCTCCACTCCACCCCTCTGTCCACCCTGCAGGGCTTCGACGACGACTCTTCCTCCACCCTCCCCCCTTCCCTCACCCGGTCTCTCCTCCCCCCTCCCCCGGTCCCATCTCGAAGTAGGTCCCAGGAGGCCCTGCAGCGGGGCTCTCCCAACCCCTTTCTGAGTGATCCGGTCCCAGCCCGTCCCAACAGCACCAACCCCTTCACTGGTCCTCTGGTGCAGCAGGGTCAGAGGCGCTCCCTGACACCTGACTTCCTTGCCCAGCAGAAGGCCTCAAGGCCTGGTCTCGACAGGACCATGTCTGCCTTCACCCAGCCCCTCGCCCCTACCCCAGCCCCGTTCCCAGCTTTTGCCCCCAACATGACGCCAGGGGCACCTGCACCCCCTCCATCGCTCCACCGGACGATGTCCCTGCTTGGCCCATCGATGACCCCCCTCATCCCTGCTCCAGCGCTCCCTCTCCTGACTGCTCCCTCTCTCCCTGCCCCTATGCTCCCCCTGGCTCTTCCTCTCTCTCGCCCTCTTCTTCCAGCCCCTGCCCTCCCCCTGTCTCCTCCCTCCTCCACCCCTGACCTCCCCCTGTCTCCTCCCTCCTCCACCCCTACCCCCCTGTCGTCCCGCCCCCAGCCCCCTCCTCCCCCTCGGGCCCAGCTGTGGGTGACCTTCGATGATGATTCAGTCCTCCCCGTCCCAGCCAAGGCTCCACCAGCAGCCCCAACTGCTTCCACCTCCCCCCCATCTCTCACCCAGACTCAGTTCTCCTGCTCTGGTTTCGACTCTGACCCACACTGGGCCACTGGCTCCACCACCTTGACCTCCACATTCCTCTCCCGGCCCCCTCCGATCCCAGCCAGGGTGGTCCCAGGCAGCAGCCAGCCCCCGCTCCCAGCCCGAGCCACAAACAACCTCCCTTTCCCCAAGGACTTCACTGAGAGATAGGAGTGACCCGGCGATCCACCACAGAGGAAACGTGTCCTATGTAGGACAGGGACGACCTATCTAGAGGAGTGTAGATCTATGGTCCACTACAGAGGAAACAGGTCGTCCCTGGCCTAAATAGGACACGGACGACCTATCTAGAGGAGTGTAGATCTATGGTCCACCACAGAGGAAACGTGTCCTATGTAGGACAGGGCAGGCCTATCTAGAGGAGTGTAGATCTATGGTCCACTACAGAGGAAACGTGTCCTATGTAGGACAGGGACGACCTATCTAGAGGAGTGTAGATCTATGGTCCACTACAGAGGAAACGTGTCCTAGGTCTGCCCTGTCCTACATATCTAGAGGAGTGTAGATCTATGGTCCACCACAGAGGAAACGTGTCCTATGTAGGACAGGGCAGGCCTATCTAGAGGAGTGTAGATCTATGGTCCACCACAGAGGAAACGTGTCCTACGTAGGACAGGGCAGACCTATCTAGAGGAGTGTAGATCTATGGTAAATGTGAATGTGTGTATGGTTTGTATAAAGAGTCAGGTATTTAACCCATTTAGACTAAACCCCTCCCACTCCTGAATATTCATGTACCACTGCTGTTCCATAACATCTTTGTTGCCGATGTTGTTAACACATCACATGTCATTATGTGAATATGTATGTTTCTCCTGGTCTTGTTTATTTCGTTATGGCAGGAAACATGTTCCTGGGTCTATATCAGGGCTGTCCAACTCTGTTCCTGGAGAGATAAACCTCCTGTAGGTTTTAACTCCAACTCTGTTCCTGGAGAGATAAACCTCTTGTAGGTTTTAACTCCAACTCTGTTCCTGGAGAGATAAACCTCCTGTAGGTTTTAACTCCAACCCTGTTCTTGGAGAGATAAACCTCCTGTAGGTTTTAACTCCAACCCTGTTCTTGGAGAGATAAACCTCCTGTAGGTTTTAACTCCAACCCTGTTCCTGGAGAGATAAACCTCCTGTTGGTTTTAACTCCAACCCCAGTTGTAACCAACCTGATTCAGATTTTCAACCAGCTAATTATTAGAATCAGGTGCACTAGATGAGGGTTGGAGTTAAAACCTACAGGTTTATTTCTCCAGGAACAAGGTTGGAGTTAAAACCTACAGGAGGGTTATTTCTCCAGGAACAGGGTTGGAGTTAAAACCTACAGGAGGGTTATTTCTCCAGGAACAGGGTTGGAGTTAAAACCTACAGGAGGGTTATTTCTCCAGGAACAGGGTTGGAGTTAAAACCTACAGGAGGGTCTCTCTCCAGGAACAGGGTTGGAGTTAAAACCTACAGGAGGGTCTCTCTCCAGGAACAGGGTTGGACAGCCCTGGGTCTATATAGTTAATGTCAATGTATATCAATATATATATATATATATCTATCTATGCGCTCAAATGGTGTCAGCTCCTGTGTAATATTGAACATGTCTACCTACGGCCATACAGTTAGATTGTCACTGAGATTCTTATTCCATATGATCAGCATTCTAGGATATGACCACATTCCCTACACTCAGCGGTGTGTCACGTTCGCTGTTATGACACGGTAGGGCTACAGTCACATACACATCCATCGTTATACTAGGCTGTATGTAAGCAGCAGCAGCCTAGTCCCTGTCATTCAAACAGAAACCCAGTTTCTACTCCTCACCGCTTATTCAGTATAGGGTGGAGTGCACTGCAGGAGCCAAAATGGAACCCAGTTTCTACTCCTCACTGCTTATTCAGTATAGGGTGGAGTGCACTGCAGGAGCCAAAATGGACCCCAGTTTCTACACCTCACTGCTTATTCAGTATAGGGTGGAGTGCACTGCAGGAGCCAAAATGGCCAACTGTCATGTCACTCAGCATTGATCAGAAATCACCTTGCTCTACAGATTACGCCTCTGTATCAGGCAGGGCCAGAACTCACAGTTACTGAATATCTATATCTGTACAGTACAACACCTATTTTATCTGTCATGAATGTACATTGCACAGGTTGTTGTTGTCGTTGTCTCCTTGAGACCACAAATGGTGGTTTCTCTCTCTCTCTCTCTTCCCTGCCATCAGCATCTGTGTTTTGTTGCTGTTGTGCTAAAGCTCAACATGTTCTTTAGCCACATATCAACCTGTATACATTGTGTTTCTGTATATTTTCAGAGAGCAGGCTAGTCTCCAAGACGTGTGTATTCGCGGTATAACAGATATGCACTTAAGACTTAATATTAAGTCAACCAGATTCTCTTTCAGAGGTCTCGTGAAAAGCATTAACGTTTTGGCGAGCGTGACGGATTGAGAAAGGGGAGAGACGGTTTTGACAGATGACTTGGACTTAAACCTGCTTCCTCCTACTCCTCTGTGTGTGTGTTCGTGTGTGTGTGTGTGTGTGTGTGTGTGTGTGTGTGTGTGTGGAGCTGCATACTGTACGTATCCCAGTATATATATATATTCCTCCTTGATTTGATCCAACGCTTGGACCTGTACTACTGTATAGTAATATGAATGTGGTGTTCTTCTGTACTATTGGGATCCTTCTATATATCTGATCTCCAACAATCCTGTTTTGCTAACCCTAACCCTAACCCTAACCCCAATCCTGTTTTGCTTTCTTGTTCGTGTGTCGCTTTGAACTTAATTTTACTCGCAGAGATGGTACCTACCTACTTATTTTTTATTTCAAAAGAGAAGGTTATTTCTAATCTATTTATTATTGAAACTGTGGTGAGAAAGTACTGTGCTGTGTTTGAGGTGTGTTGTCTGTCGTGGGTGGGTGGGTGGGTGGGTGAGGGGGGTTGGTTGTGCGTGCTGCTCTGTGTGTAGTGTGTGTACAGTGTTGTGTGTGTGTGGGGGGGGGGGGGGGGGGGTGTGTTATTGTCAGCATTTTTCTCCTGAGGGTCTTAAATACTACAGTAACATATGTCACATACTCTCACAGATTTAGAGACCAACGGCCACCCTAACACACAGGCCAACGGGCCACCCTAACACAGGCCAACGGCCACCCTAACCCCAGAAGGACTTGTAGGCACCTCCCCCTTTCAATGTTTATAATACAAAACCATACAACAACAAAAATCCTATTTTTTAGAGAGAAACAAATCATTGGAGATTTACACAAAGAAGAAGGAAAACAGAAGGGGTAAAGAATAACAAAAGGAAATGAACGTACAAAGCAGATATCTAATAGTCAGATGCATCCTCCTCACACTACATGCTAGTGTCATTGAGCCAATCAGAGTTAACTTCCTGTTGATGAGGTGTGGTGGTATTAACATCAGTGATGTGTCAGTGTTCTACTCCGTATTCCGCTGTTGTCCTCCTACTATCTACGTTGGTCTTTCTCTAAAAACACACTGCGGGAGCCAACACGGAACCCAGTTTCCACTCCTCACTGCTTATTCAGTATAGGGTGAGTGCACTACAGGAGCCAAAATGGAACCCAGTTTCCACTCCTCACTGCTTATTCAGTATAGGGTGAGTGCACTACAGGAGCCAAAATGGACGACGCTGCTGCTCTAGTGTTTTACACCAGTGTCTCCAACAATGGCTCTGACATGTAAATGGTTTGTTGGTGAGAGGGACATATTGTGATTAGCTAGAAGAGGAGAGGTTTTTCCCCTCTCAAGACAACTGTTGGATGATGATGTTATTTTCCCCAAAAAACTCTGTTAAAAATGGTTGTGCTCCACCACCAGTTTAGTGGAGAGGGTATGGGGGTTAGGGTTGCAAAGTCTGGTAGCTTTCCCGAAGTCTCCAGCTTTTCCAGAAATCCTGGTTGAAAGACTCAGGAGTGAGTTAACATGAAATCCGGAATCCTCCGACCCGGGATTTCTGGAAGATCTTGGAATTTGGGAAAAGTTGCAGGAATTTTGCACCCAGAGGTTCAGAGTCTAGGGTCTAAGGTCCAGTTTCCCAGACACAGACAAACCCTTGTTCTGGATTTAAATGTATTTATTTTTTTAAACCTACTCGATGGTGAAGTAGTTTCTAAATCCTGGATTAGACTTAATCTTTTGTCCAGGAAACCAGTCCTAAAGGAACCAGCTAACTGATGCTTCTCTGTTGTTGCTTTTATCCACACCATGGAAACAAATAACCGTGTTCTTCATTCGCAATCCAAAAATCTCTGGATTGAAACGTCACTCCTTAAAAAAAAAAAACACACCGAGGCAGTAAAAGTAGCATTATCAACACTTCTACCACGTCCCTGTCATTGGTCGCCGGAGGAAGACGATAGAACCACCTTAAATGCATTTCTTGTTATGCTTTTAATCAGTGGTGTGCAGTATAGCCAATGGCATTAATCATTCTAGGAGGCTAGCTACTAACGCTTAGCGTCATGTTCTGTTCAAGATGATATTTTATAGGAAACAAAAGTGACTCTTTTTTTCGTTTGTGTGTGTGTGTGTGGGTTGGTGTCCCTTTATAACCCATAGTCGAGAGTCATCTGTGTTGTTGATCATAATACTATATAAAGAAAAATGAAAACTACAATTCATATTATTAGTAACTAAGGTTCCATCATTTTAAGTGCACCGCTAAAACTGCACATTTATGTATAAAGCAATGTGTGTTGTATGTATAATAAATGTCTATTGAACCTGAATGCTGTTGACTGCACTGGACTCGTGTTGACGACAACTTGTTTGTGTGTCATATTTACACGGCTGTGTAACTACTCGTCTTTGTCACAATACACATTCTTCTTCTGGTCTAGCCTTGAACATGACTCTCGGTTCCATTACATTGGGGCTCCCGAGTGGCTCAGCCGGGTCTAAGGCACTGCATCTCAGTGCAAGAGGCGTCACTACAGTCCCTGGTGCGAATCCGGGCTGTATCACATCCGGCCGTGATTGGGAGTCCCATAGAGCGTCGTCCGGGTTTGGCCGTCCGTTGTAAATAAGAATTTGTTTTTAACTGTCTTGTCTAGTTACATAAAGGTTCCATACATAAAATACAAATAAATTAAGAGCCCAGACATTCGGTCTGAACATCAACGTACATCGCTTGCGGTACGGTTTTGGTGCGTATCTTTCATATCCGTGAGAAATCGTTTTCAGAAAACAAAAAGGGTGAAATTACTACACACCTTTTATAGGGTTAGTGTTCCCACAAGGCCATAACTCCATGTTACAGCGCGTTGTTTATGGAAAACAGACGGAAGACAGAGTGGACAATCTGTGCTAATTAGCTATCTGTTTCTGTCTATAAACGGAAGACAGAGTGGACAATCTGCTAATTAGCTATCTGTGTCTCTGAACACCTGTCTATAAACGGAAGACAGAGTGGACAATCTGCTAATTAGCTATCTGTGTCTCTGAACACCTGTCTATAAACGGAAGACAGAGTGGACAATCTGCTAATTAGCTATCTGAGTCTCCGAACACCCGTCTATAAACGGAAGACGGACGCAGTAAACATGTTTTTACTGAAAAATACTGTGTTAACCTGTTAAAACACTGCACATAAGTGTGTAATTTGCATTTGTGAAATTATTTTAATGTGATATGAGAGTAGAGTGATTTATTGTTTCTAGAACCGTACCACAATTGACAATCGATTGACGTTTAGGATGGAGCATTTGGCTGTTTTGGCTTCTAGAGCCAATTCACCTTTAAAAACAGAACATGTTCAAGGACCTTTTGGACTAGAAGGGGTAACGTTAGGCTTCTTTATTCTGCTTCTGGACCAAATGCATTTGTGTCAATTGTTATAATAATAAAAAAACAGCACCATCCTTGCCAACGTCTGGGTCAAAGGTTAATTGGAGGTTGGGCTGTTTTGAAGAGCGAATGGTGAGTCTGCACTCATGTGTTAGCAATTTTATGATTAATTTGGTAATGGAATGCGCAGTTTTAAAACCTGTCACTGGTGTTACACAGTTTATAGTATAGGGAAAGGAAATAATATTGATATGCCATCTTGTCATCAGATTTGTCACTGGCGTTACTGTTCCTGCTGTTAACACCATTGACAATCAATAACACTGCTAACTTTTTTATATCAACGTTAAGGTTTTGTACTGTTTCAATATTGTAATTTGTAACATAATAAGGCTTTCTTTTAGATATGGCAACAACAAAAATACATGTAATTAAGTGCTGCTGAAAAGCAAAGACTCTCCAGACAGCGCAGGGATGCTGACCTGGGGGAAGAGCAAAGACTCTCCAGACAGCGCAGGGATGCTGACCCGGGGGAAGAGCAAAGACTCTCCAGACAGCGTAGGGATGCTGACCGGGTGAAGAGCAAAGACTCTCCAGACAGCGCAGGGATGCTGACCCGGTGAAGAGCAAAGACTCTCCAGACAGCGCAGGGATGCTGACCCGGTGAAGAGCAAAGACTCTCCAGACAGCGCAGGGATGCTGACCCAGTGAAGAGCAAAGACTCTGGGGAACCTCTGGTAACCAAGTAAAGCACAGAAGGTTTCTGGGGAACCTCTGGTAACCAAGTAAAGCACAGAAGGTTTCTGGGGTACCTCTGGTAACCACAAAAGGAACCATGCGAATGAACCAGGAATGCACCAGAAAATAAATCACTCTCCCGACGGTGCCGGCTAAATGGCCACTGTCTCTCACCTCCACATCAAACAGATGTCATCGACCCGGATACCTCAGCTCCACCTCGCCCAGACGTCACTGAGGATCACCGCGGTGGTGCATTGTGAACCATGATGAACCACCATACCGTTTATACTGGAGGTTGAAGAACATAACATCACAGTCGTTGAAAATAAGAATTAGTTCTTAACTGACTTGCCTAGTTAAATAAAGGTAAAATAAAAAAAAACATGGCAAGACAAACTTTAGGACAAACTTTTCAAACATCACAAGTAAAAGTTAATTTAGTAGGCAAACTGTTAGTACTGGAAACAGGCCTATTCCATGAACATGTTTCACTGCACACACTGTTTATCATCAGCCCTTTTGGGAAAACCTAGTCTTAGTTTTACATTCAATGTTGTTTCTATTGTTCTTGTGTATCTATAGATCTCATAGACACGTTTTTATATCTGTACGACAACGTTAGGAAATGTTTATGGCTCGAGTGTTGTTGACTGGAGCAATAGAAAAACAAATATATCCTACTGATGAGTCAACGAGGTTAATATGTATGTTCTGGTGGTCAGACACGTTCCTGATGAGTCAACGAGGTTTAATATGTATGTTCTGGTGGTCAGACACGTTCCTGATGAGTCAACGAGGTTAATATGTATGTTCTGGTGGTCAGACACGTTCCTGATGAGTCAACGAGGTTAATATGTATGTTCTGGTGGTCAGACACGTTCCTGATGAGTCAACGAGGTTAATATGTATGTTCTGGTGGTCAGACACGTTCCTGATGAGTCAACGAGGTTAATATGTATGTTCTGGTGGTCAGACACGTTCCTGATGAGTCAACGAGGTTAATATGTATGTTCTGGTGGTCAGACACGTTCCTGATGAGTCAACGAGGTTTAATATGTATGTTCTGGTGGTCAGACACGTTCCTGATGAGTCAACGAGGTTAATATGTATGTTCTGGTGGTCAGACACGTTCCTGATGAGTCAACGAGGTTAATATGTATGTTCTGGTGGTCAGGTCTTGACACGTTCCTGAATAATCAAGCAAACAACACCTGAGGGAATTGGCATCGAAAACAATTGCAACATCTTTAGTTGTTTACTGGGATCTTCTAAAGTAATAAAGAATTCCTTATAATTAAGTAAACGACCCTCTGCATTTACACGTTGGCTCACTAATAGGATATTATTTAGGAACCAATACTCTAAAAACAAAGAAGCATGTTTATACAATATGTCTGGATTATTCCATATATAATATCTGTGTGGAGAAAAATGATGCTTATTCATTAAAGGACAATGATAAGAAAACCACACAATCTTTGACAGCCATGAGTTCACATTTATTAATGTTAAAACATAGACCAGACGCTTTGGGAAAGGATTCTATCACATTTGGTCGATATGGGAATCTGACTAGCTTCTTTCAGAAAAAGTGTAGTATTGCCAGCCAGCTGGCTAATAATTATTTCTTTACCAGCTATGGAAATACTTTGTACAGGACTATTATTTAAAGAATTTGTAAGAAGTTGGGTGATTAATAAAATCAGACACAGTCAGATAGGACAACCTTGCCTAATTCCTCTCTAACTCACTTCTAGGTGAGGTGCCATGTTTCAGTTTGATAGAGCTGTTACCATTCGTATAGAGTCTTAATAGCCTTACAGAAAAACGTGTCTAACTGTTGTGCCTTCAGATTTCGAGAAAAATTAACAACTAATGAAGAATTTTTCACTTCTCAAACCCCAACCTCAGGCTGGTCAGAAATATTTTTGGAGAAAGGAGGAGATAGGAATCCCTTTGACAAATGATTTGAAATAAACGTGCAACGCTCCATCAACAGACTGTCGACCAATCGTGTTTACGGTGTCATGCTGCGTCACGCCGTTGGTAAACTAATCGTCACGCAATCCCTTCTCAAAGTCAGTGTGAGTCGAGAAATGTGCCTATTTTCCTCGAAAGTACGTAATGTCACGATTCCAAAGCTATACAAAACCACAGATAGAAAGTTGATTATCTTACATCTTGGAAAATATTTGTAATGTTGTACTTATTGAAGAAGTTCATGCTTATATTGGATTTTTGAGTTAGCGTCCAATTAACTCACATTCACACCTTGAAGGAGAGCTTTTCTTGTCCCAGAATGAACAGCGTGGCTCTTCAACGTAATATTGGCAACGTACACAATGGGCGTTAATACTATTCCAATAAGAGTTTCCCCATCTCTTCAAAATTATCTCTGGTGTTTCGCCAGGGTTCCCGGATGTCTCGCGATACTTTGTTTACAAACGATTGAACACTGCGACACCTCTGGTACGCTGCTATTTTGTGTCCTTCCTGACGCTGCCTTTTCCACAGCGGTAGGTTTTTTGTCTATTGTTATAAAGTTAACTCTTATCCATGTCACAATATTAATTTGCCTGTAAAATGTTAGTAATTTGTATGTAGCTAAAAAATAAAAGTTGACGCTCAAGTTGTTTCACAGCTAACGCTAGTTAGTTATCAACAAAGGGAAGTTGGTGTTTAGTTGCTATGGTAACTTAATTCCTGATTGAGCTTTCTAGCTTGGTAGCTATAACTTTTAGACTAGTCCGCCAGCTGACATAGTTAACGTTACCTACCGGCTCTATAAAATCTGTCTAGTTAGCTAACAACTTAGGGGGGGGGGGGGTATATCTAACCTAATATAATAGTTTAGGATTCACAACTGGATGGCTAGCTAGTTAGCTAGCTAATACTTTGACATCATTGCAGAGAATGGTGCAGCTGCACGTGAAACGTGGTGACGAAAGCCAGTTCCTGTTCAGCACGTCAGTCGACGTCCCGTTGGAAACCCTGACCCAGCAGGTCACAGCCATCTATAACACCAGGCTCAAAGTAGACAGGATATGCTCAGGTGAGTAACGTTAGTTGGTGTAAGAAGATGTAGCTATAAACCCTGCCTCTGTCTTGTGCCAATTAGTGGTCTTCACGGATCCACCTGTACCCCGAGACTCGATCCGGGCCCAGAATTCTAAATAACCTGTCTGGGTCGAATCTGATATGATTGTAACGGGTATGGGTTGTGTAATTTTAACTGGCTTGTCCGGAAGGGCCCCACACAGATCCAGAGAGAGAGACATTGTATCAATCAAATCAAATGTATTTATAAAGTCCTTCTTACATCAGCTGATGTCACAAAGTGCTGTACAGAAACTCAGCCTAAAACCCCAAACAGCAAGCAATGTAGGTGTAGAAGCAGGGTGGCTAGGAAAAACTGGACTGGGGACAGCAAGGAGTCATCAGGCCAGGTAGTCCTGAGGCATGGTCCTAGGGCTCAGGTCCTTCGAGAGAGAGAAAGAAAGAGAGAATTAGAGAGAGCATACTTACATTCACACAGGACACCGGATAAGACAGGAGAAATACTCCAGATATAACAGACTGACCCTAGCCCCCCCGACACATAAACTACTGCAGCATAAATACTGGAGGCTGAGACAGGAGGGGTCGGGAGACACCATGGCTCCATCCGACGATACCCCCCGGACAGGATACTTTACGCTGATGCTCTCACTTTGCACAGGAGTGGCACATGTAGGTTGTTGTAGGCCAATCGTAAGTCATGAAAGCGGCAATAAGCTACAGTCACAGAACATCCATGTGTGGCAAAAGTTACGAGATATCTAATCAATGGACGATGGAATTAAAGATCCGCTATGCAGAAATCTCTCCGCCATTTCCTTGGTTGCTAAAATTCAAATAGTTTGCCTAATTTCAGTTTGTATGACAAAACAACCAAGTGTAGGGTAGAGAATCATTGTAGAGAATCATGTAGAGAATCATTGTAGAGAATCATGTAGAGAATCATTGTACCATCTAAACCGCTGTGAAGTATTTTCAGGTGTTTGAAGCTGGTGTACAAAACTGAATGTAAAAGACGCAGAAGCAAAACTTAAGAATGGGAAGCATAGAAATAGCACACATAGAACATATCTACCTCTTCTTAGACTGGCTTTCAATGAGAATGACAGATCTATTACACACATTTCACTCAAAAATTTACATTGCAGCTTTAAAATGGGGCGGCAGGGTTGCCTAGTGGTTAGAGCGTTGGACTAGTAACCGGAAGGTTGCAAGTTCAAAACCCCGAGCTGACAAGGTACAAATCTGTCGTTCTGCCCCTGAACAGGGGCACTGTTCCTAGGCCGTCATTGAAAATAAGAATTTGTTCTTAACTGACTTGCCTAGTTAAATAAAGGTAAAAAAATAATTTAAAAAATGGAGTTAATATTCTGAATGGAGTTGTTGTTGTTATTTGTAACTGTAGGATCAGAAAGTGCTGCCTCAATTAGCCTTTCTATCTAACATTAGCTAGCTTAACTATCTTCTCCCGGTTTGATTCAGTCAAGACAGGTACTACGTCATCATAGTTGATTATAAATAACCTAGGCAGCTATTAGTCTACTACATAGCTGCCTAGGTCATTTATAATCAACTATCAGTCTACTATGGGGTGGCATGGTAGCCTAGTGGTTAGAGCGTTGGACTAGTAACTGAAAGGTTCAAATCCCCAAGCTGACAAGGTACAAATCTGTCATTCTGCCCCTGAACAGGGGCACTGTTCCTAGGCCGTCATTGATAATAAGAATTTGTTCTTAACTGACTTGCCTCCTAAATAAATAAAGGTTATAGTGAGAAGGGTTCAATAGTGGCCTGCAATTCAGGGCGTTCCTGCATGTTGGTATTCCTGCATCTGCAGGAACCCCTCTATATTTCTATTGGTCTATTTTTAAGCTAAGACAGGCAGGTGATGGGGGCGCTCCAGTACAGTAGGTGGCACTAATGCACTAAGCCGCTGATATACCCCACAGAAGAAGGGGCAACGGTTGCTAGGTCCCGGGCCTGTCAGTTCTGTTATTGACGGTGAGTGCAGGTGTTTGGCAGTTTGGAGCGAAGGACACTGTCTACCGGTGTCGCTCCTGCTAGCTAGCTAGGAGGACTCTGGGAGGTGGGGACGAAACAATTCGTACCCCATATTCAGAAGTGTCAGACTCTCTCAAAGTTTGGCACTTCCCCCGCCTACTAGATCGGCACCTCTCTCTCCCTTCTCTCGTGCCTTATCAGCTCCGCTTATTAAAGTAGGTTACTAAATGACCTTTTCTGCTGCTTCCCTCACTTGGACCGGGCCAGGTCTTGATCCGACCAGGTCTATACAGAACGGGTCTAGTTGTCCTCTGGTCCGTTTGGAACGAGTCTCTATATAGTCTCTATCTATGTTATGAACTTTAGCAGAAGCTTCCATACATAGCTGCATTTGTACACCATTGACCAGTATAGGCATTACATGGCTACATGTACAGTACCAGTTTGGACACAGTTTGTGCAAAGCTGTTATCAAGGCAAAGGGTAGCTACTTTGAAGAATCTCAAATATAAAATATATATGTTTAACACTTTTTTGGTTACTACATTATTCCAAGTTTTATTTCATAGTTTGTCTTCACTATTATTCTACAATGTAGAAAATAGTAAAAATAAAGAAAACCCTGGAATGAGTAGGTGTGTCAAACTCTTGACTGGTACTGTACGTTATACACAATAGAGCTAATTAGCTAGCTCTACACTATGTTCTACACAATACAGCTAATTAGCTAGCTCTACACTATGTTCTACATAACACAGCTAATTAACTAGCTCTACACTGTTGTATACAATACAGTAAATTAGCTAGCTCTACACTGTTGTACACAATACAGCTAATTAGCTAGCTCTACAATATATGATATACACAACACAGCTAATTAGCTAGCTCTACATTATGTGGTACACAATAGAGCTAACTAGCTAGCTCTACACTATGTGTTATACACAATACAGCTAGCCCTACACTATATAATACACAATACAGCTAACTAACTAGCTCTACACTTTTCACAAGACGCACACAGCTTCCTTTGGCCAAAAAAATGGTATGGGTGTTAATGTGTCTGTGTTCCATTCTCCTGTCTCCTCCCTCAGAGTTCCCAGAGCTGGTGGACCACGGAGTGACGCTGCCCCCCAACATGCAGGGTCTGACGGATGAACAGATTGTTGACCTGAAGCTAAAAGACGAGTGGGAGGAGAGGTGTGTCCCCAGCGGAGGACCTGAATTCAACAAGGATGAGATCGGAAGGAGGAACGGACACGGTGAGTCCAGAGGTGTATTCTTAGTCGGAATAGATTACCCCAGAACGTAAAAATGTATAATAAATAAAATCACACTTGTCCATTGGACAATTTATGTACGTTCCTCCCCGTTTTGTTCCATTTGCTTCTGTTTGATTCCGTATGGTTCTATTTGGTTCTGTTTGTTTCCGTATGGTTCTATTTGGTCCTCTTTGGTTCTGTTTTGTTCCGTATGGTTCTATTTGGTCCGCTTTGGTTCTGTTTGGTTCCGTTTGGTTCTATTTGGTCCTCTTTGGTTCTGTTTTGTTCCGTATAGTTCTATTTGGTCCTCTTTGGTTCTGTTTGGTTCCGTTTGGTTTGATTTGGTCCTCTTTGGTTCTGTTTGGTTTAGGGATGCAAATTCTGGTCAAGTTTGCTTCCGACTAGCTAACCCTCATTAATTCGTCAACAAACGGTAAAAATAAAATACGAAAACAGGAAAATGACGTGAACGACAGAAAATACTATCCATGCATACAAGGAGCTAGCGTAAGAACACTCAACTCCATTGCAGAGTTGAGTGATAACTGGTCCCGCGATTTGATAGCAACAAAATTGAGTCCCCATCAGCCGATACTTGTTAAATATGTACATTCTGAAAACGCTGACCTGTACAACTGTGGTCCTTCCACGGGATGCTGAAATTTATACTTTTTAATAAAAACCGTATTGAATTCATCCACCGACTTTTTAACAAATTTCTGTAGCTCAACTGGAGACAGACTCCTTGGCATACTACGTAAGCTGAAATTTAAATCCACACAGGCGGTTTCGCGCTAAATTGAGCAACAAAAATGAGGGGGAAAAAAAGTCTATGGTTGTATTCGATAAAAGTTTTTATTAAAAGTAGTAATGTCAGGACCACGCGGAAGGACCGCAGTTGTACAGGACAAACATAGGTACAGGTAAGCATGTATTGATCGGTGACTCCATGTTTTTTTTTTTTATATGAATAGCGTGATCAGTTATCAATATTGAACTCCGCCTCGTAATAAGAGAACGGACTTGAGCATTCCTCGGGCTAAACAAGCGAACAGATATTTTTCCATTAAGAGCTTAATGTAAACATGGCCACAACGACAAACACCTATCGTCCTTACAGTCAAAAGGCTATAGTTTTATTATCGAACACGCAACTCCTTTTAATGAAGAAGCGAATAAAACGTCATTTTCAAACATTTGCCAAAATCTAATTGGCTGGAAAACACCGTTCTAAACATCACACGTGTATTGTGAGCGGTTCTACATGTGCCAGAAAAGAGCATTTCCATTAGAAAGAGGGGGAATCTAATTGCAACAACTAGGATGTGTTGCTAATATCACTAGAATTGTGACTTTTGTCTTCTGGGCAAATGAAAAGAAAGTTGATATAGAAACCAATAGAACAGGAGAGAAATGCTGGTTAATGTTTCTATGTTCTGATTTTTGGCTAAGCTGCTTTGAAGTGAGGTAAGAAATTTTTAATCGTGGTCATCAAAACTGTTTGGTTTTTTTTAAATAGGAGGTGGCGTTTAGAATTGTTATTTGTTGCGCAATGAGTTTACAAAAGCATGTTTCATTCTCTTACCAGATTTTTGAGGAGTTGCTATCACGCTGTCTGACAGGTAGTAGACTATTCCTCTCCTCAAACTAGTCTGTGTAGCTCCTCTGGTCCTGTCTGACAGGTGGTAGACTATTCCTCTCCTCAAACTAGGCTGTGGCGCTCCTCTGGTCCTGTCTGACAGGTGGTAGACTATTCCTCTCCTCAAACTAGTCTGTGTAGCTCCTCTGGTCCTGTCTGACAGGTGGTAGACTATTCCTCTCCTCAAACTAGGCTGTGGCGCTCCTCTGGTCCTGTCTGACAGGTGGTAGACTATTCCTCTCCTCAAACTAGGCTGTGGAGCTCCTCTGGTCCTGTCTGACAGGTGGTAGACTATTCCTCTCCTCAAACTAGTCTGTGTATGCTGTGGCATGTAATAAATTGGATACATGATGACTAACGCAAATACACACATTCGCCAATTGAATTCCACTAAATGATGCAAATGAACCTATAGATTGATAAGCATGACTGGTCAAATGTATTTTCGTCAGCTAACCAATTAAAGCGGCTAACCAATTAAAGCGGCTAACCAATTAAAGCGGCTAACCAATTAAAGCGGCTAACCAATTAAAGCGGCTAACCAATTAAAGCGGCTAACCAATTAAAGCGGCTAACCAATTAAAGCAGCTAACCAATTAAAGCAGCTAACCGTTAACATCCCTAGTTTGGTTCCGTTTTCTTCCATACACACTGTATATGTGACAAATTTGATTTGATGGCCACCATAATTTGGTCTGGGCCTGGATCCTGCTCTCTGTGGCCAGCGTCTTGGTCAATGTGGGCCCCCTAGTGGCCCAGCGGTCTAAGGCACTGCATCTCAGTGCTAGAGGCGTCACTACAGACACCCTGGTTCAAATCCAGGCTGTATCACATCCGGCCGTGATTGGGAGTCCCAATGGGCGCCTCACAATTGGCCCAGCGTTGTTCGGGTTTGGCCGGTGTAGGCCATCATAGTAAATCAGAATTTGTTCTTAACTGACTTGCCTAGTTAAATTAAAGGTAAAAAAAACAATCTTGGCTTTAGTAAAGAGGACAATTGACACTTGTTCTAGCTGACATACAGTAGTTCTGTGTGCTCCTACCTCCACCAGTCTGGAGCCTGCTCTCTCTGCCCAGGGGCTTAGCTCTTGTCTGGCAAGAGTCCTCCTGGCTATATTGTTGTGAACCTGAGAGAGTTGGGATCAATTCAGAAAGTACCACTGAAATTCCAATTTTCTCAATGCTTTTCAATTAGGAACATTTGTAATTTGGTTTACTTTCTGTAAATGGAATTAACCCTGAACCTGAGTGTGCTCCCTCTTCCTCCTCTTCCAGCTCCTAACCAGAAGATGAAGGAGGTGCTGAGGAACACTATGGAGGAGGCCAAGGCAATCATCTCTAAGGTAACTACGGTATTGAAGTATCCAAAACACAGACAGTCATCTCTAAGGTAACTACGGTATTGAAGTATCCAAAACACAGACAGTCATCTCTAAGGTAATATTTAAATATCCAACACACAGACAGACAGTCACGTCATCTCACATTCTAGGCCTACACCAGATATAAAAAAACTACATCTAATGGATCACACCACACACGTTATACTGAGTCCCAAACGGCACCCTATTCCCTATATGGTGCATTACTTTGGACCTGGGCCCTGTAGGGGAAGTAGTGCACTATGTAGGGTTTAGGGTGTCATTTGGTGACGCAGGCCCCTTTTTTTTCTTATTTCTCCTCCTTTTGTGCTCTTCAGAAACAGGCGGTGGCTGGTGTGTGTGTTACCATGGAGACGGTGAAGGAGGCGCTGGACCAGCTGAGGGGCGCGGTGATGATAGTCTACCCCATGGGCTTGCCGCCACACGACCCAATCAGGATGGAGCTGGAGGACCAGGAGGACCTGTCAGGAACACAGGTAGGTAAACAGCAGGCCTCTTCCTGGGTCGTCACGTCACCACCAGATGGCTTCCCCATAGAGATCATCTGTCCTTCTGTTTATAAATAAATTTATTAAATATTTATCTCAGTTGTTGTTAATTCTGTGGACTGGGTCTGTACATGGGATCACCTCCCTGACGTTACAGTGTATGGCAGGCATCACCTCCCTGACGTTACAGTGTATGGCAGGCATCACCTCCCTGACGTTACAGTGTATGGCAGGCATCACCTCCCTGACGTTAGTGTATGGCAGGCATCACCTCCCTGACGTTACAGTGTATGGCAGGCATCACCTCCCTGACGTTACAGTGTATGGCAGGCATCACCTCCCTGACGTTAGTGTATGGCAGGCATCACCTCCCTGACGTTAGTGTATGGCAGGCATCACCTCCCTGACGTTACAGTGTATGGCAGGCATCACCTCCCTGACGTTACAGTGTATGGCAGGCATCACCTCCCTGACGTTAGTGTATGGCAGGCATCACCTCCCTGACGTTACAGTGTATGGCAGGCATCACCTCCCTGACGTTAGTGTATGGCAGGCATCACCTCCCTGACGTTACAGTGTATGGCAGGCATCATCTCCCTGACGTTCCAGTGTATGGCAGGCATCACCTCCCTGACGTTACAGTGTATGGCAGGCATCACCTCCCTGACGTTACAGTGTATGGCAGGCATCACCTCCCTGACGTTACAGTGTATGGCAGGCATCACCTCCCTGACGTTACAGTGTATGGCAGGCATCACCTCCCTGACGTTACAGTGTATGGCAGGCATCACCTCCCTGACGTTAGTGTATGGCAGGCATCACCTCCCTGACGTTCCAGTGTATGGCAGGCATCACCTCCCTGACGTTCCAGTGTATGGCAGGCATCACCTCCCTGACGTTCCAGTGTATGGCAGGCATCACCTCCCTGACGTTCCAGTGTATGGCAGGCATCACCTCCCTGACGTTCCAGTGTATGGCAGGCATCACCTCCCTGACGTTCCAGTGTATGGCAGGCATCACCTCCCTGACGTTAGTGTATGGCAGGCATCACCTCCCTGACGTTAGTGTATGGCAGGCATCACCTCCCTGACGTTAGTGTATGGCAGGCATCACCTCCCTGACGTTAGTGTATGGCAGGCATCACCTCCCTGACGTTAGTGTATGGCAGGCATCACCTCCCTGACGTTCCAGTGTATGGCAGGCATCACCTCCCTGACGTTCCAGTGTATGGCAGGCATCACCTCCCTGATGTTCCAGTGTATGGCAGGCATCACCTCCCTGACGTTCCAGTGTATGGCAGGCATCACCTCCCTGACGTTCCAGTGTATGGCAGGCATCACCTCCCTGACGTTCCAGTGTATGGCAGGCATCACCTCCCTGACGTTAGTGTATGGCAGGCATCACCTCCCTGACGTTAGTGTATGGCAGGCATCACCTCCCTGACGTTAGTGTATGGCAGGCATCACCTCCCTGACGTTACAGTGTATGGCAGGCATCACCTCCCTGACGTTAGTGTATGGCAGGCATCACCTCCCTGACGTTACAGTGTATGGCAGGCATCACCTCCCTGACGTTACAGTGTATGGCAGGCATCACCTCCCTGACGTTAGTGTATGGCAGGCATCACCTCCCTGACGTTCGTGTATGGCAGGCATCACCTCCCTGACGTTCGTGTATGGCAGGCATCACCTCCCTGACGTTAGTGTATGGCAGGCATCACCTCCCTGACGTTAGTGTAAGGCAGGCATCACCTCCCTGACGTTAGTGTATGGCAGGCATCACCTCCCTGACGTTAGTGTATGGCAGGCATCACCTCCCTGACGTTAGTGTATGGCAGGCATCACCTCCCTGACGTTACAGTGTATGGCAGGCATCACCTCCCTGACGTTACAGTGTATGGCAGGCATCACCTCCCTGACGTTAGTGTATGGCAGGCATCATCAACTACATTTAACCGCGGGAAGATGGTCGGGGGCCTGCAACATAATAACAAATCATTTGTCGACTTCAAATTGACCTCAATAAGCCCTAACGTATACTGTACAGTGCATTCGGAAAGTATTCAGACCCCGTGACATTTTCCACATTTTGTTACGTTACAGCCTTACTCTAAAATGGATTAAATTGTTTGTTTTTTTCCCCCATCATTAATCTACACACAATACCCCATAATGACATCACAATACCCCATAATGACATCACAATACCCCATAATGACATCACAATACCCCATAATGACATCACAATACCCCATAATGACATCACAATACCCCATAATTACAAAGCAAGAACAGGTTTTTCGAGAATTTTTGATTAAATATTAACTGAAATATGACATTTCCATAAGTATTCAGACCCTTTACTCAGTACTTTGATGAAGCACGTTTTGCAGTGATTACAGCCTCCAGTCTTCTTGGGTATGACGCTACAAGCTTGGCACACCTGTATTTGGGTCCTCTCAAGCTCTGTCAGGTTGGATGGGGAGTGTTGCTGCACAGCTATTTTCAGGTCTCTCCAGAGATGTTTGATCGGGGTCAAGTCCGGACTTTGGCTGGGCCACTCAAGGACACTGAGGCTTGTCCCGAAGCCACTCCTGCATTGTCTTGGCTGTGTGTTTAGGGTCATTGTCCTGTTGGAAAGTGAAACTTCACCCCAGTCTGAGGTCCTGAGTGCCTTGGAGCAGATTTTCATCAAGGATCTCTCTGTACTTTGCTCCGTTCATCTTTCCCTCGATCCTGCCTACTCTCCCAGTCCCTGCCGCTGAAAAACATCCCCACAGCATGATGCTGCCACCACCATGCTTCACCGTAGGGATGGTGCCAGGTTTCCTCCAGACGTGACGCTTGGCATTCAGGGCAAAGAGTTCAATCTTGGTTTCATCAGAGAGTCTTGTTTCTCATGGTCTGAGTCCTTTAGGTGCCTTTTGGCAAACTCATGTGCCTTTTACTGAGGAGTGGCTTCCTTCTGGTCACTCTACCATAAAGGCCTGATTGGTGGAGTGCTGCAGAGATGGTTGTCCTTCTGGAAGGTTCTCCCATCTCCACAGAGGAACTCTGGAGCTCTGTCAGAGTAACCATCAGGTTCTTGGTCACCTCCCTGACCAAGGCCCTTCTCCCGATTGCTCAGTTTGACCAGGCGGCCAGGTCTAGGAAGAGTCTTGGTTGTTCCAAACATCTTCCATTTAAGAATGTTGTAGGTCACTGTGTTCTTGGGGAACTTCAATGCCGCAGAATATTTTTGGTACCTTTCTCCAGATCTGTGCCTCGACACAATCCTGTCTCAGAGCTTTACAGACAGTTCCTTCGACCTCATGGCTTGGTTTTTGCTCTGACATGCACTGTCAACTGTGGGACCTTTATATAGACAGGTGTGTGCCTTTCTAAATCATGTCCAATCAATTGAATTTACCACAGGTGGACTCCAATCAAGTTGCAGAAACATCTCAAGGATGATCAATGGAAACAGGATGCACCTGAGCTCAATTTAGAGTCTCATAGCAAAGGGTCTGAAATACTTATGTAAATAAGGTATTTCCGTTTTTTATTTGTAAAGCATTTGCAAAAATGTCTAAAAACCTGTTTTCACTTTGTCATTATTGTCGATAATGACAAATAATTTAATCAATGTTAGAATAAGGCTGTAATGTAACAAAATGTGGAAAAAGTGAAGAGGTCTGAATACTTTCTGAATGCACCGTATAATGTTGGACTAAAACATAATAATTTGCAACCTTGCTTACATTTGTATAAGATCACATGTCTCTCTACTATGTGTGAGAATACTTGGGAACAGATTTCTGAAATTAAAATAATTTGGAGCTGATTTACTGCTGTTTTTTACAGTCTTATGTCCAACAATTAATTTTTTTAAAATATATTTTTATTGTTCAGAATCCTGGTGTGTGTCCAGATGTACAAAACCCCTGATTATCAGTTGAGATAACACCGAACCCTCTCCCTCTCTGTCCAATTGTCTCTCTGTCTATCTCCCCCTCTATTTGTCTCTCTCCCCTCCCTCCATTCTCTCTCCCCCTCCTCTCTCTCTCCCCCTCCTTCCCTCCTCTCTCTCTCCCCCCTCACTCCCTCCCCCTCTCCCTGCCTCTCTCCCCCTCCTCTCTCCCTCCTCCCTACCCCTCCCTCCCCCTCCTCTCTCCCTACCCCTCCCTCCTCTCTCTCTCTCTCTCCTCCCTCCCCCTCCCTCCCTCCTCTCTCCCTCCTCCCTCCCTCCTCTCTACCCCTCCCTCCTCTCTCTCTCCCCCTCCCTCCTCTCTACCCCTCTCTCTCTCCCCCTCCTTCCTCTCTGCCTCCTCCCGTATCTCTCTCTCCCTCCTCCCCTCCCTCCCCCTCTCTCCCTCCTCCCTCCCGCCTCTCTCCCTCCTCCCTCCCTCCTCTCTGCCTCCTCCCATATCTGTCTCTCTCCCTCCTCCCCTCTCTACCCCACCCTCCTCTCTCCCCCTCCCGTATCTCTCTCTCTCCCTCCTCCCTCCCTCCTCTCTACCCCTCCCTCCTCTCTACCCCTCCCTCCCTCCTCTCTCCCTCCTCCCTCCCGCCTCTCTCCCTCCTCCCTCCCTCCTCTCTGCCTCCTCCCATATCTGTCTCTCTCCCTCCTCCCCTCTCTACCCCACCCTCCTCTCTCCCCCTCCCGTATCTCTCTCCCTCCTCCCTCCCTCCTCTCTACCCCTCCCTCCTCTCTACCCCTCCCTCCTCTCTACCCCTCCCTCCTCTCTACCCCTCCCTCCTCTCTGCCTCCTCCCTCCTCTCTCTCTCTCCCTCCTCCCCTCCCTCGTCTCTCCCAGGCATCTCTCCAGGTGATTCCAGTGGAGGAGGCTCAGCTGTGGTGGGCTGCTAAGGAGTTGCATAGAGGGAAGAAACTACAGGATTACATCGGCAAGAACGACAAAACCAAGATCGTAGTCAAAATACAGAAGGTGGGTGGAGCTACACAACTTGTCAGTAGGGACAGGTGGGTGGAGCTACACTACAGCTAGCCGGTAAGGACAGGTGGGTGGAGCTACACTACAGCTAGCCGGTAGTGACAGGTGGGTGGAGCTACACTACAACTAGCCGGTAGGGACAGGAGGGTGGAGCTACACTACAACTAGCCGGTAGGGACAGGTGGGTGGAGCTACACTACAACTAGCCGGTAGGGACAGGTGGGTGGCGCTACATTACAACTAGCCGGTAGGGACAGGTGGGTGGAGCTACACTACAACTAGCCGGTAGGGACAGGTGGGTGGAGCTACACTACAACTAGCCGGTAGGGACAGGTGGGTGGAGCTACACTACAACTAGCCGGTAGGGACAGGTGGGTGGAGCTACACACTGGTGCGTTACTGACTGGAGGAGATGCACACTGGTGCGTTGCTGATTGGAGGAGATGCACACTGGTGCGTTTACCTGTTACACTGAACGTTTATCTGTTTGCCCGCTTGAGCAGAGCGCGAGCCACTTTATCAGCTGTTCTCGGGTGTGACTGAGCTACGCGTCGTCGACATCTTGAAAATGGAGACAGAGTACATTTTTACATGTCAATAATCCAAAGTGGTTTCTTCTCTCATCTCCATATAAAAACACAGGATAGTTCAGATCACATCAGAGCCAATAAGATGAGGTAAGGAGAGGAAACCAGGAAGCAATAGTCCATGCTTTTCAGTTCGCTGTAGGCCTAGCCCTTGGTCGTAGCCTGGAGAGATAGATCTAGATGTTCTAGAGAGAGATAGATCTAGGATTGTTCTAGAGAGAGATTTAGACATTCTAGAGCGAGAGAGATAGATCTAGACGTTCTTGGGAGACAGATCTAGACGATCTAGATGGGGGATAGAGCTAGACGTTCTAGACGGGGGGATAGATCTAGACGTTCTAGACGGGGGATAGATTTTGATGTTCTAGGTCCCACAAATGGATATAATAGATTGATCACCCATGACCCAGTGGTGTAGCTCGTCCTGATGTTTTGACCATGTGTTTCTGTCAGAGGGGCCAGGGGGCGCCAGCCAGAGAACCTGTGGTCACAGAGGAACAACAGAAACAGATGATGATGCACCACTACAAGAGACAACAGGAACTCAAGGTGGGACTCACACACACACACACACACACACACACACATATATACACACATACATATACAGTGCATTGCGAAAGTGTTCGGCCCCCTTGAACTTTGCGACCTTTTGCCACATTTCAGGCTTCAAACATAAAGATATAAAACTGTATTTTTTTGTGAAGAATCAACAACAAGTGGGACACAATCATGAAGTGGAACGACATTAATTGGATATTTCAAACTTTTTTAACAAATCAAAAACTGAAAAATTGGGCGTGCAAAATTATTCAGCCCCTTTACTTTCAGTGCAGCAAACTCTCTCCAGAAGTTCAGTGAGGATCTCTGAATGATCCAATGTTGACCTAAATGACTAATGATGATAAATACAATCCACCTGTGTGTAATCAAGTCTCCGTATAAATGCACCTGCACTGTGATAGTCTCAGAGGTCCGTTAAAAGCGCAGAGAGCATCATGAAGAACAAGGAACACACCAGGCAGGTCCGAGATACTGTTGTGAAGAAGTTTTAAGCCGGATTTGGATACAAAAAGATTTCCCAAGCTTTAAACATCCCAAGGAGCACTGTGCAAGCGATAATATTGAAATGGAAGGAGTATCAGACCACTGCAAATCTACCAAGACCTGGCCGTCCCTCTAAACTTTCAGCTCATACAAGGAGAAGACTGATCAGAGATGCAGCCAAGAGGCCCATGATCACTCTGGATGAACTGCAGAGATCTACAGCTGAGGTGGGAGACTCTGTCCATAGGACAACAATCAGTCGTATATTGCACAAATCTGGCCTTTATGGAAGAGTGGCAAGAAGAAAGCCATTTCTTAAAGATATCCATAAAAAGTGTTGTTTAAAGTTTCACACAAGCCACCTGGGAGACACACCAAACATGTGGAAGAAGGTGCTCTGGTCAGATGAAACCAAAATTGAACTTTTTGGCAACAATGCAAAACGTTACGTTTGGCGTAAAAGCAACACAGCTCATCACCCTGAACACACCATCCCCACTGTCAAACATGGTGGTGGCAGCATCATGGTTTGGGCCTGCTTTTCTTCAGCAGGGACAGGGAAGATGGTTAAAATTGATGGGAAGATGGATGGAGCCAAATACAGGACCATTCTGGAAGAAAACCTGATGGAGTCTGCAAAAGACCGGAGACTGGGACGGAGATTTGTCTTCCAACAAGACAATGATCCAAAACATAAAGCAAAATCTACAATGGAATGGTTCAAAAATAAACATATCCAGGTGTTAGAATGGCCAAGTCAAAGTCCAGACCTGAATCCAATCGAGAATCTGTGGAAAGAACTGAAAACTGCTGTTCACAAATGCTCTCAATCCAACCTCACTGAGCTCGAGCTGTTTTGCAAGGAGGAATGGGAAAAAATGTCAGTCTCTCGATGTGCAAAACTGATAGAGACATACCCCAAGCGACTTACAGCTGTAATCGCAGCAAAAGGTGGCGCTACAAAGTATTAACTTAAGGGGGCTGAATAATTTTGCACGCCCAATTTTTCAGTTTTTGATTTGTTAAAAAGTTTGAAATATCCAATAAATGTCGTTCCACTTCATGATTGTGTCCCACTTGTTGTTGATTCTTCACAAAAAAATACAGTTTTATATCTTTATGTTTGAAGCCTGAAATGTGGCAAAAGGTCGCAAAGTTCAAGGGGGCCGAATACTTTCGCAATGCAATGTACACACACACATATACACACACACACACATACATTCAGTTGAAGTCAGGAGTTTACATACTTAGGTTGGAGTCCATTAACTCGTTTTTCAACCACTCCACAAATTTCTTGTTAACACACTATAATTTTGGCAAGTCTGTAAAAATATCTACTTTGTGCATGACACGAGTAATTTTTCCAACAATTGTTTACAGACAGATTATTTCACTTATAATTCACTGTATCACAATTCCAGTGGGTCAGAAGTGCCTTTAGACAGCTTGGAAAATTCCAGAAAATTATGTCATTGCTTTAGAAGCTTCTGATAGGCTAATAGACATCATTAGAGTCAATTGGAGGTGTACCTGTCGAGGTATTTCAAGGCTTGCCTTCAAACTAAATGCCTCTTTGCTTGACATCATGGGAAAATCAAAAGAAATCAGCCAAGACCTCAGAAAAAAAAATGGTAGTCTGGTTCATCCTTGGGAGCAATTTCCAAACGCCTGAAGGTACCACGTTAATCTGTTTAAACAATAGTACGCAAGTATAAACATCATGGGACCACGCAGCCGTCATACCGCTCAGGAAGGAGACGCCTTCTGTCTCCTAGAGATGAACGTACTTTGGTGCGAAAAGTGCAAATCAATCCCAGAACAACAGCAAAGGACCCTTGTGAAGATGCTGGAGGAAACAAGTACAAAAGTATCTGTATCCACAGTAAAACAAGTCCTATATCGACATAACCTGAAAAGGCCGCTCAGCAAGGAAGAAGCCATTGCTCCAAACCTCCATAAAAAAGCCAGACTACGGTTTTCAACTGCACATGGGGACAAAGATCGTACTTTTTGGAGAAATGTCCTCTGTTCTGATGAAACAAAAATAGAACTGTTTTGCCATAATGACCATCGTTGTGTTTGGAGGAAAAAGGGGGATGCTTGCAAGCCGAAGAACACCATCCCAACTGTGAAGCACGGGGGTGGCAGCAGGAGGCCTTCAAACCTGACTCAGTTACACCAGCTCTGTCAGGAGGAATGGGCCAAAATTCACCCAACTTATTGTGGGAAGCTTGTGGAAGGCTACCTAGAACATTTGACCCAAGTTAAACAATTTTAAGGCAATACACTCAATTAGTATTTGGTAGCATGTAAAACTTCTGACCCACTGGGAATGTGATGAAAGAAATAAAAGCTGAAATAAATCATTCTCTCTACTATTATTCAGACATTTCACATTCTTCAAATAAAGTGGTGATCCTAACTGACCTAAAACAGGGATTTTCTACTAGGATTAAATGTCAGGAATTGTGTATTTGGCTAAAGTGTATGTAAACTTCTGACTTCATCTGTACATATACAGTCTATATAGTCTATACAGTCTCCCTGTCCTACACTGAATATACATTATACAGTCTATATAGTCTATACAGTCTCCCTGTCCTACACTGAATATACATTATACAGTCTATACAGTCTCCCTGTCCTACACTGAATATACATTATACAGTCTATACAGTCTATACAGTCTCCCTGTCCTACACTGAATATACATTATACAGTCTATACAGTCTCCCTGTCCTACACTGAATATACATTATACAGTCTATACAGTCTCCCTGTCCTACACTGAATATACATTATACAGTCTATACAGTCTCCCTGTCCTACACTGAAAATACATTATACAGTCTATATAGTCTCCCTGTTTTACACTAAATATACATTATACAGTCTATATAGTCTACACAGTCTCCCTGTCCTACACTGAATATACATTATACAGTCTATATAGTCTATACAGTCTCCCTGTCCTACACTGAATATACATTATACAGTCTATATAGTCTATACAGTCTCCCTGTCCTACACTGAATATACATTATACAGTCTATACAGTCTATACAGTCTCCCTGTCCTACACTGAATATACATTATACAGTCTATACAGTCTATACAGTCTCCCTGTCCTACACTGAATATACATTATACAGTCTATACAGTCTATACAGTCTCCCTGTCCTACACTGAATATACATTATACAGTCTATACAGTCTCCCTGTCCTACACTGAAAATACATTATACAGTCTATATAGTCTATACAGTCTCCCTGTAATTTATATAAAACACGTTTTATATTCCCACCTCCCTACCAATCCTGGTTGTGGGGAAAGTTACCGGAATTTTGCAACCCTATTCCCACCTCACCTTAATAATCTGCTTTATCTGAGTACATTACCATAAACCTTAGTGTATTGTCTGGTTTTATCGGAGTACATTACCGTAAACCTTAGTGTATTATGTCTGTGGTTTTGACAGATGCTGGACGAGGTGGAAGACGACAGTCACCTCCACTCAGACTGGTCAGACAGACAGGCCTTAAAGAGACAGTTCCAGGGCCTCAGCAACATCAAGTGGGGTCCCAGATAGACACACGGCTTTATTTATGTGTTTTTTAATACAAATTGTAAGCTTAAGTTTACAAAAAAAATTAGGTTGGTTCTGCAATGTTGAAAATAAAGTGTGTTGACAAAAAAAAAAGTGTTTTTAAATATATATTTAGCCGTAACTATATACACACACGCCAACACACAGAGGGAGACCGACATGGATATGAACCCACACACTCACTATTGATGCCGTAACCCAATGGACTGTTGTTCTACAGAAACATTGTTCTCTCCAACCTCTGTTGTTCCACCTGGAATCTGTTCACTGTTGTCTGTGTGCCTGTTTTAAAAAAAAAAATGTTTTAAATGTTCTGTCCATCATCTTTATTTAAACTTAGGCCACGTGACAATGTCATAGAAATGTCACATTGGAAATGGTCAATAATACGTATTGAGCTGATCAATCTTGCGTGTATGGATCCCAATGTCCTCTCTCTCTCTTTGGCCGGGATTCAAGCCAAGCCGGGGCTCAACCTTTTTCTTCTTCTTTTTTTTACCCCGTTTTCTCCCCAATTTCGTGGTATCCAATTGTTTTTAGTAGCTACTATCTTGTCTCATCGCTACAACTCCCGTACGGGCTCGGGAGAGACGAAGGTTGAAAGTCATGCGTCCTCCGATACACAACCCAACAGGGAGTCAGTGAACACACACACACACAGAGAGAGAGAGAGAGAGAGAGAGAGAGATATTCAATGCCAGACTCGTTATAACGCTGCACACTACATCAGACTTTTAAAGATCATTTAAAAAAAGGACTTTGGCATTGTAATTTAAGGACATTTACATAATATATCTGCAGTAATAGTGGAATGATAGTGTTTCACAATATATATATTTAAATTACATTCAAAAATGTTAACTTTCTATTAGACAACAAAAGCCACAACTGCCTTTGTTGTCACGATGGGGAAACTGCACCCTCTCTCTCTTCCATCGGTGTCACTAGGAGGCGGTGTCCTCTCCTCCTCGTGCACAACCAACAATGACAGAATGGAAGAAAAAAGAAAAAAAAAATCGCTCTGTAATTTCCTGGTTGCTAAAATTCTACACTCTTCACTCAATTTCAGTTTATGTGAGAAAAACAAGCACTGAATAATGTAGGAAATCCCTGTATTAAATCTAAATCCCTGTGGAATATTTTCAATAACAAAAACGATCATTTTTTACTGCCGTTTGAAGTTGGTGGACGAAACTGAAAGTAAAATAGTAACCTCTACACTATGTTACGGGGAAATGGGATGTGTTGTTGCGTCAATTCACCTTGCTTCCGCAGGAGATATGTAGCACCTTTAAAAAAGGTTGAAACACGGGGCCTCCCGGGTGGCGCAGTGGCTGTACTGCAGCGCCATCAGAGACTCTGGGTTCGCGCCCATGCGACCGGGAGGTCCGTGGGGCGACGCACAATTGGCCTAGCGTCGCCCGGATTAGGGAGGGGTTGTCCGGTAGGGGTGTCCTCGTCTCATCGCGCACCAGCGACTCCTGTGCACGGTGTTTCCTCTGACACATTGGTGCGGCTGGCTTCCGGGTTGGATGCGCGCTGTGTTAAGAAGGCATTGAATCTCTCTGTCTCTCTGTCTCTCTGTCTCTCTGTGTGTGTGTGTTCACTGACTCCCTGTTGAGTCATGGGTAGTTGACGTCCGGTATTCTGGGTGTATCAATCAGAACTTTCACTGAGGAGGATGCACCACGTTTCCTCTCTTTGTCCCAGCCTGGGCAAACCAGGCCTCTGTAACCCAATGCTTCATACAGCCAGGATGCACCACACTCCCTCTCTTTGTCCCAGCCTGGGCCAACCAGGCCTCTGTAAGCCAATGCTTCATACAGCCAGGATGTTACCACACCACAATTACACCCTATTCACTATGGAGTGCATAGTGAGTAGGGGGCCTGGTCAAAAGTAGTGCACTATATAATCTATATGGGATACACCCACAGCCTCACTCACAGGGGCAAGTTCTAGAGTTCACACGGAAGGTTCCAGAACAACAGAGGAGGGGTGAAGGTTCCAGAACAGCAAAGGGAACTGTCCCGGGGGGGTAGAAAGACTACGATTCCAAACAGGTGTGAACTACAGAGCTGTTTACAAGCAGGACAGGGTAGAAAGACTACGATTCCAAACAGGTGTGAACTACAGAGCTGTTTACAAGCAGGACAGGGTAGGAAGACTACGATTCCAAACAGGTGTGTGAACTACAGAGCTGTTTACAAGCAGGACATGGGTAGAAAGTGGAAACCTGGACACATAGAGTGGAACATTTCTCAACCTTCTGAAGCAACATACTATACCAAAGGAACACCTTCCTAATATTGAGTTGCACCCCCCTCCCACCCCCCTTTTGCCCTAGGCATGGACTCTACAAGGTGTCGAAAGCGTTCCACAGACATGCTGGCCCATGTGTAGACTCCAATGCTTCCCACAGTTGTGTCAAGTTGGCTGGATGTCCTTGGGGTGGTGGACCATTCTTGATACACAGAGGAAACTGTTGAGTGTGAAAAACCCAGCAGCGTTGCAGTTCTTGACACAAACCGATGCGCCTGACACCCTCTACCATACCCCTTTAAAAGCACTTCAGTCTTTTGTCTTGCCCCATACACAATCCATGTCTCAAGGCTTCAAAATCCTTCTTTAACCCGTCTCCTCCCCTTTATCTACACTGATTGAAGTGGATTTCACAAGTGACATCAATAAGGGATCATAGCTTTCCTCCTGGTCAGTCTGTCATGGAAAGAGCAGGTGTTCTTAATGTTTGGTCCACTCAGTGTATATTGCTAACCGATACAGTCTCAGACTGTGTAATATTTAACGTCTTGAAAAGCGTCCCGAAAGACACCCTTATCCCCTATATAGTGTGCTGGTTCAGACCAGCACTCAGCCATGTGGGACTCAGACGCAAGTGTTTTTCATCGTCTCTGTATACCGTGAAAAAAGATAAACAATGTGCTCGGATCCACTTCATACAAAGTTAAATCAGCTGCCGGCTCCTCCTGTATAAAAATCCAAAGAACAGAAAGAAGAAAAAAATACACTATCCAATATGCCAACCTGTCATTGTGATGTCATTACCTGTCATTGTGATGTCATTACCTGTCATTGTGATGTCATTCCCTGTCATTGTGATGTCATTCCCTGTCATTGTGATGTCATTAACCTAAATGTTTGGCCTATTCAGAACTTATTACAAAAAAACAAGCTGCAAGAAAAATGTAATTTCTCATTAAGGACTGCTGGGTGCAAGAGTCCATTTAAGATTATTTACCGGAGGTCTGTCCCTATGCCATGGAACATCTTGACCGACCTGAGTCTTGGAGGGCTGAGTGTTTTGTCATTTGATTTGTCAAGCGGGGGGGGACCAACTCCATATTAACGCCCATGATTTTGGAATGAGATGATCGACAAACAGGTGTCCACGTATCTTTGGTCATGTTGTGTACTTCAATTCTTTATTTCACCACTTCTTCCCCTTCTGGAAACCTTGGTTACAACCGCTCTCAAAAATCATCAGTAAAAAATACAAAATAAAGTATTTTTTGACACCAAACTCCACAAAGCAAGTCCTGCAGGCTCTAGTTTAGTCTAATCTTGATTATTGTCCAGTCTTGTGGTCCAGTGATGCAAGGAGAGACCTAGTAGCACGCCTTGCTCTTAATTGTAATCAGAGGGCTGATATAAATATTATGCATGCCAGTCTCTCTCTTGGCTAAGAGTTGAGGAGAGATTGACTGCATCACTTCTTTTAATAACATTGTGTTGAAAATCCCAAATTGTTTGCCTAGTCAACTTAAACACAGCTCTGACACACACACACTTATGCCACCAGGGGTCTTTTCACAGTCCCCAAAACCAGAACAAATTCAAGAAAGCGTACAGTATTATATAGAGCCCTTATTGCATGTAACTCCGTTCCATCTCATATTGCTCAAATAAACAGAAAACCTGGTTTAAAAAAACAGATAAAGCAACACCTAGTGGCACAACGCCTCTCCCCTATTGGACCTAGACAGTTTGTGTGTCTGTACTGATATCTAGGCTACGTGTTCCTTTACATTAGTTTTATGTAGTCCTGTCTTTGAGCGGTTCTTGTCTATTGATGTTCTGTATTATGTCATGTTTCATGTTCTGTGTTCTGTGTTCTGTGTGGACTCCAGGAAGAGTAGCTGCTGCTTTTGCAACAGCTAATAGAGATCCTAATAAAATACCCTGAACAACAATGAATACGCTCTTGTCGTCTTTCTAGGTTGATCTAGAATGTTTGACACGGTTGATCATGAAACAATACTTGCTAAATTGCATTATTATGGTGGTCCTGATTATACATATAAATGGCTATATAATTATGTTTATGATTAGAAAACAATTTCTGTATGCAAATGGTTGTTCGTCTACCATCTAAGTGCGAAGATTTCCTGTGGCGTTCCACAGGGATCGATCCTTGGACCTTTGTTATTCCTAATCTGTATATCAATGACCTACCGTACTTCACATTCTTTTTTTTGCCGATGATACCAACTTGATTTGATCACACACACAAAAAAAATGTCAATTCACAAATCAATGAAGCCAAGTCAGGCGTGGTGGCCACATTTTCCCGAATGGTTCCAGATTAACAAATGATCTTTAAATATCGATAAATCCCACTACATTGTATTCACAGGTAAGAATCTGAACTATATAATATATGTAAATGTGTATATATACAAAAAAGAGCCAGAATATCAAAATGGAATGAAATCTACTAGATTCCTCGGTGTACTAGTTGATGAAAAGTTGTCCTGGAAAGATATTCGTTTCCTACCTACACAAATTACTCATCACACAAAAGACATTGGCCAGACTAGCCACCTCCTCTAACTACTGGGCTCCATTTGCCCCTCCGTTTAAGAAACTCAATATATTATCTTTCCAAATACAACATTAATATACTCCAATTATTCACCTTCATCTACAAATATACATACTTCCCCGACAACCTAGCTAAACCCTTCAATGTATTCTTCCAGGTTCATTCCCAAATCCATAAAACCAGAGAGAATTCTCTTATCAGATACAGAGGTTCCAAACTCTGGAATTCTTATATTCACATTACCAAAACATCCCTCAATCACTTAGTGTAGACTAGGGGTCAGTCTGATGGACCAGACGACCCAGTAATCCCCTCCCTGTAGCATAACTGGGGTGGCAGGGTAGCCTAGTGGTTAGAGCATTGGACTATATACACATTCAAATCCCCGAGCTGACAAGGTAAAAATCTGTCGTTCTGCCCCTGAACACTGTTTCTAGGCCGTCATTGAAAATAAGAATTTGTTCTTAACTGACTTGCCTAGTCTGAAGGTAAAGGTAAAAAAATAACTCTCTCTCACACACACACACACACATATAATCAAACATGTTTTTTTCTTGTATACTGAGTATATAAATATGTACATAATTATAATTAGTATGTTCTGTTTAACTGGTTTTTTTGGACTTCTATTTGTATGTTGTTTATCAACATATCAGTCCTTTTGGCTTTCCAAGTGGTGTTTTCATATGTTCTATATCTGCACTGTTTTGGTCTTTAACATGTGTTCTTACCTGTGAATAAATCACACCTAAAACCTACTCCAGCTGTGTATAACTGAGTAGTAGATAAGGAGTCTGGTTCTGTTACTCCAGCTGTGTATAACTGAGTGGTAGATAAGGAGTCTGGTTCTGTTACTCCAGCTGTGTATAACTGAGTGGTAAATAAGGAGTCTGGTTCTGTTACTCCAGCTGTGTATAACTGAGTGGTAAATAAGGAGTCTGGTTCTGTTACTCCAGCTGTGTAACTGAGTGGTAAATAAGGAGTCTGGTTCTGTTACTCCAGCTGTGTGTAACTGAGTGGTAAATAAGGAGTCTGGTCCTGATCACAGGACGTCCCGTAGAGATCAGAGTTCATCCAGATCTCCTGGATCACCATGTCCCTCCTCTCCATGCGTTCTAGCCTCTCCGCGTCCGCTGTCCTGTAGCTCACTTCCTCCCAGCAGTAAGCCAGCTGCCTGTCTGAGTCCGACAGCAGCGAGCAGTCAGTCATCTCCTCCTCTTCTTCATCATCATCATCATCCTCCTCTTCCTGGCTCCTGCGTGTTTGTGTTTTGTGTGTGTGGCGGAGCCCCCTACAGGTCAGTCTGATAGACACAGCCAGCAGGGTGAGTAGCAGACCAACACACACACTGGAGGTGAACAACAACGCCGCAGTCTCTGGGTGCTCTGGAGAGGAGAGGAGAGGAGATGAGATGAGAGGAGAGGAGAGGAGAGGAGAGGAGAGGAGGGGAGAGAGGAGAGGAGGGGAGAGAGGAGAGGAGGGGAGGGGAGAGGGGTTAATACAGAGATGGATGATTTGTGTGTGTGTGTGCATACGTGTGTGTGTGTGTGTGTTAGCGTGTGTGTGTGCCTGTACCTTTAATATAGGAGTAAGTCATAACAGAGTTACTCATCATGACTCCTGTGTTTCCTGGTGTTCTGGAGTCCTTAGGATAGACAGCCACATCTGCAGGACCAGGGTGGGCTGGGGGAGGACCGGGGTGGGCTGGGGGAGGATCTGGTTGGGCTGGGGGAGGACCAGGGTGGGCTGGGGGAGGACCAGGGTGGGCTGGGAAAAATCATGAAAGAAAATAAATGAGTATTTCTCTTATTCTAATGGAGGTGTAGATTAGATCTCACATTCCAGTGTTGGAACTTGGAAACAAGGCTGCATGGAATTTCTGTTAATAGGGGACTCTGTGTAGCCAATGGCAACGTCCGCTTTAGGTGTAATGCCGGGAGCCACTGCTGGATTTGATCACTCTAATACAGTCCCACCTCCTCCAACAACACCACCAAAACAACAGCTATGCGAATGTTGGCTAAAGCGGATCTGACTGTATAGAGCCCTAATCCTAGTTCTGGATTAAAACACGTTTGATGGAGATTCTCCATACAGTATGCTTTTTAGTCCAGAACTAGGCTTAATGGACATCCGGGAAACCAGACCGTAACCACCTGAATAAAGCCATTTCCTGTTGTTTGGGTCTTCGCATAGTTGTCATGTCACAGTTGAGGAATCAACTGGGTATTATTTATATATCGATGACAGTACCTTTTGGGTGTGAGGTGGGTCTGTGTAGTACACCTGGGTCTGCTTCCTGCAGTAATGTCTGTGGTACTGTACGGGGAAAGCACAAAGAGTGTTACCTGTGAGGAAAGTACTCCTATACTTCTCTGTCATACGCACACACACTTCTCGCTCGTAACTACTCTTACAGTCCATCCAAAAGAGGACTCTCTAAAGAGTCAAACACACAGAGATGAGCAGTGTTTTCTGTTAGACTTGTTGCGTTGGTAAGTAACCAGCGAAGGGAAACTGGTATTGTTTTGTGTATCAATGGAGATGATATGATCTGTCCAAAGGGAACTTTCAACACTGGTCGAAAGTTTAAATCCCCCAAATGATTATATTCACAACAATGTCTATCAGCTGATGGTCTCACAAAGAGCCTGGCATTTGAACCAATCACAGGAAGCGCCACAGGAAGGGGCCGTATCCACAAAGCATCTCAGAGTAGGAGTGCCTGATTTAGGACCAAGTCCCCCCGTCCATATGAATCTAATTCATTATGATCTATCTAGGATCTGTCCATATGAATCTAATTCATTATGATCTATCTAGGATCTGTCCATGTGAATCTAATTCATTATGATCTATCTAGGATCTGTCCATATGAATCTAATTCATTATGATCTATCTAGGATCTGTCCATATGAATCTAATTCATTATGATCTATCTAGGATCTGTCCATATGAATCTAATTCATTATGATCTATCCATGTGAATCTAATTCATTATGATCTGTCCATGTGAATCTGATTCATTATGATCTATCTAGGATCTGTCCATATGAATCTGATTCATTATGATCTGTCCATATGAATCTAATTCATTATGATCTATCTAGGATCTGTCCATATGAATCTAATTCATTATGATCTATCCATGTGAATCTAATTCATTATGATCTGTCCATGTGAATCTGATTCATTATGATCTATCTAGGATCTGTCCATATGAATCTGATTCATTATGATCTGTCCATATGAATCTAATTCATTATGATCTATCTAGGATCTGTCCATATGAATCTAATTCAGAATTTTCTAATTTACTCCTATTCAACTCGTGAGTTGAAATTTTAATTGAATTGGCCACACCCCACAGGAAGTAGAATTTAATTCAGTGCAATTCAAAGAAATTCCACTCAGTCATTCAACATGATCGTTTCATTGAATCACACTCAGCACTCCAACTCAGACACCTCATGCACTAATCTAGGCACTAATCCTAGACCCTGGTCCTAGATTAGTGCTCCAACTCAGACACCATGAGTATGGCCCTGGTCCTAGATTAGTGCTCCAACTCAGACACCATGAGTATGGCCCTGGTCCTAGATTAGTGCTCCAACTCAGACACCATGAGTATGGCCCTGGTCCTAGATTAGTGCTCCAACTCTGAGACTTCATGAGTACGGCCCTGGTCCTAGATTAGAGCTCCAACTCAGACACCATGAGTATGGCCCTGGTCCTAGATTAGTGCTCCAACTCAGACACCATGAGTATGGCCCTGGTCCTAGATTAGTGCTCCAACTCAGACACCATGAGTACGGCCCTGGTCCTAGATTAGAGCTCCAACTCAGACACCATGAGTATGGCCCTGGTCCTAGATTAGTGCTCCAACTCAGAAACCATGAGTACGGCCCTGGTCCTAGATTAGCGCTCCAACTCAGACACCATGAGTACGGCCCTGGTCCTAGATTAGCGCTCCAACTCAGACACCTCATGAGTACGGCCCTGGTCCTAGATTAGTGCTCCAACTCAGACACCATGAGTACGGCCCTGGTCCTAGATTAGTGCTCCAACTCTGAGACTCTTCATGAGTACGGCCCTGGTCCTAGATTAGTGCTCCAACTCTGAGACTCTTCATGAGTACGGCCCTGGTCCTAGATTAGTGCTCCAACTCTGAGACTCTTCATGAGTACGGCCCTGGTCCTAGATTAGTGCTCCAACTCTGAGACTCTTCTTGAGTACGGCCCTGGTCCTAGATTTGTGCTCCAACTCTGAGACTCTTCATGAGTACAAGCCATAATCCAATTACCATTCGCACGACAACGTCTGTTAGCCGATGACCTCACAAAGGGCCTGGCATTTGGTCCAATCACAGGAAGCTCCACAGGAAGTGTGTCTGTCGGCAGAGCACTGTAGATGCCATTCTCCAAGTCTATTTCTAGCCTGGTGTTTTCTCTGTTTTCTTTGTGCTGTGTGAGGTCTGGGGTCTGATGCCTGGGGTCTGGGGTCTGATGTCTGGGGTCTGATGCCTGGGGTCTGATGCCTGGGGTCTGATGTCTGGGGTCTGATGTCTGGGGTCTGATGCCTGGGGTCTGATGCCTGGGGTCTGGGGTTTGATGCCTGGGGTCTGATGTCTGGGGTCTGATGTCTGATGCCTGGGGTCTGATGCCTGGGGTCTGATGCCTGGGGTCTGATGTCTGGGGTCTGGGGTCTGATGCCTGGGGTCTGATGCCTGGGGTCTGATGTCTGGGGTCTGATGCCTGGGGTCTGATGTCTGGGGTCTGATATGCCTGAGGTCTGATGTCTGGGGTCTGATGCCTGGGGTCTGATGCCTGTGGTCTGATATGTCTGGGGTCTGATGCCTGGGGTCTGATGCCTGGGGTCTGGGGTCTGATGTCTGGGGTCTGATATCTGGGGTCTGATGATGCCTGGCGTCTGGGGTCTGATGTCTGGGGTCTGATGTCTGGGGTCTGATGCCTGGGGTCTGGGGTCTGATGCCTGGGGTCTGATGCCTGATGTCTGGGTTCTGATTGCCTGGGGTCTGATGCCTGGGATCTGATGCATGGGGTCTGATGCCTGGGGTCGGATGCCTGGGGTCTGATGTCTGGGGCCTGGGGTCTGATGCCTGGGGTCTGATGTCTGGGGTCTGATGTCTTGGGTCTGATGTCTGATGCCTGGGGTCTGATGCCTGTTGTCTGGGGTCTGATGCCTGGGGTCTGATGCCTGGGGTCTGATGTCTGGGGTCTGGGGCCTGGGGTCTGATGCCTGGGGTCTGATGCCTGGGGTCTGATGTCTGGGGTCTGATGCCTGGGGTCTGATGCCTGGGGTCTGATGTCTGGGGTCTGATGCCTGGGGTCTGATGTCTGGGGTCTGATATGCCTGAGGTCTGATGTCTGGGGTCTGATGCCTGGGGTCTGATGCCTGTGGTCTGATATGTCTGGGGTCTGATGCCTGGGGTCTGATGCCTGGGGTCTGATGCCTGTGGTCTGATATGTCTGGGGTCTGATGCCTGGGGTCTGATGCCTGGGGTCTGGGGTCTGATGTCTGGGGTCTGATATCTGGGGTCTGATGATGCCTGGCGTCTGGGGTCTGATGTCTGGGGTCTGATGTCTGGGGTCTGATGCCTGGGGTCTGGGGTCTGATGCCTGGGGTCTGATGCCTGATGTCTGGGTTCTGATTGCCTGGGGTCTGATGCCTGGGATCTGATGCCTGGGGTCTGATGCCTGGGGTCGGATGCCTGGGGTCTGATGTCTGGGGCCTGGGGTCTGATGCCTGGGGTCTGATGTCTGGGGTCTGATGTCTTGGGTCTGATGTCTGATGCCTGGGGTCTGATGCCTGTTGTCTGGGGTCTGATGCCTGGGGTCTGATGCCTGGGGCCTGGGGTCTGATGCCTGGGGTCTGGGGCCTGATGCCTGGGGTCTGTAATCGCTGCCAAATGTGCTTCAACAAAGTATCTGAATACTTATGTGAAATGTGATATTTCCATTTTTTATATTTAATAGACATTTGCAAAAATGTCTAAAAACCTGTTTTTGCTTTGTCTTTATGGGGTATTGTGATGTCATTATGGGGTATTGTGATGTCTTCATGGGGTATTGTGATGTCATTATGGGGTATTGTGTGTAGATTGATGAGGGAAAAAACTATTTAATCAATTTTAGAATGGGTGTAACGTAACAGAATGTGGAAAAAGTGAAGGGGTCTGAATACTTTCCGAATGCCCTGTATTCCCTCTCAGGAGACTGAAAATATTTGGCACGGGTCCCCGAAACCTCAAAAAGTTCTACAGCTGCACCATCAAGAGCATCCTGACCGGTTGCATCACCGCCTGGTATGGCAACTGCTCGGCCTCCGACCACAAGGCGCTACAGAGGGTAGTGCGTACGGCCCAGTACATCACTGGGGCCGAGCTTCCTGCCATCCAGGACCTCTATACCAGGCGGTGTCAGAGGAAGGGCTGAGGAGGGCCCGGCAAGCGGTACCGGAGCACCAAGTCTAGGTCCAAAAGGCTTCTTAAAAGCAGCGATAAGACTGCTGAACAGCTAATCAAATGGCGACCCGGACTATTTACTATTGACACCCCCTTTTTTTTACACTGCTGCTACTTGTGGTTTATTATCTATTACTATGCATAGGTCACTTTACCCCTACCTACATGTACATATTACCTCAATTACCGCGACTAACCCGTACCCCCGCACCTCGGTACGGGTACCACCTGTATTTAGCCTCGTTATTGTTATTTTATTGTTGCTCTTTTCTTTTTTACTTTACTTAGTACATATTTTTCTTAACTCTTATTTTTCTTAAAACTACATTGTTGGTTAAGGGCTTGTTAGTAAGTATTTCACAGTAAGATCAACACCTGTTGTATTCAGCGCATGTGACAACGCTGGTCTGACCAATCGGAATCCACGCTTCAAGATTTGTTTTGATCACACAGACTGGGACATGTTTCGGGTAGCCTCAGAGAATAATATCGACGTACACTCTGATTCGGTGAGTGAGTTTATAAGGAACTGTATGGGAGATGTTGTACCCACTGTGACTATTAAAACATACCCTAACCAGAAACCGTGGATAAGATGGCGGCATTCTCGCTAAACTGAAAGAGCGATCTACCGCATTTAACCATGGAAAGATGACTGGGAATATGGCCGAATACAAACGGTGTACTTATTCCCTCCACAAGACAATCAAACAAGTGAAATGTCAGTATAGAGATAAAGTGGAGTCTCAAATCAACGGCTCAGACACGAGACGTATGTGGCGGGATCTATTAGTTATATTCTATTAGTCCATTTCTATTAGTTCTATTAGTTCTATTAGTTCTATTCTATTAGTTCTATTCTATTAGTCATATTCTATTAGTCATATTATATTAGTCCATTTCTATTAGTTCTATTAGTCATATTCTATTAGTCATATTCTATTAGTTCTATTAATCATATTCTATTAGTTCTATTAGTCATATTCTATTAGTTATATTAGTCATATTCTATTAGTCATATTCTATTAGTTCTATTAGTCATATTCTATTAGTTCTATTAGTCATATTATATTAGTCATATTCTATTAGTTCTATTAGTCAAATTCTATTAGTCATATTCTATTAGTCATATTCTATTAGTTCTATTAGTCATATTCTATTAGTTCTATTAGTCATATTCTATTAGTTCTATTAGTCATATTCTATTAGTTATATTAGTCATATTCTATTAGTCATATTCTATTAGTTCTATTAGTCATATTCTATTAGTTCTATTCCATTAGTCATATTATATTAGTTCTATTCTATTAGTTCTATTCCATTAGTCATATTATATTAGTCATATTCTATTAGTTCTATTCTATTAGTTCTATTCCATTAGTCATATTCTATTAGTTTTATTAGTCATATTCTATTAGTTCTATTCTATTAGTTCTATTCCATTAGTCATATTCTATTAGTTTTATTAGTCATATTCTATTAGTTATATTAGTCATATTCTATTAGTTCTATTAGTCATATTCTATTAGTTCTATTCTATTAGTTCTATTCTATTAGTTCTATTCCATTAGTCATATTCTATTAGTTTTATTAGTCATATTCTATTAGTTCTATTCTATTAGTCATATTCTATTAGTTCTATTAGTCATATTCTATTAGTTCTATTCCATTAGTCGTATTAGATTAGTCATATTCTATTAGTTCTATTCTATTAGTTCTATTCCATTAGTCATATTATATTAGTCATATTCTATTAGTTCTATTCTATTAGTTCTATTCCATTAGTCATATTCTATTAGTCATATTCTATTAGTCATATTCTATTAGTTATATTAGTCATATTCTATTAGTTCTATTCTATTAGTCATATTCTATTAGTTCTATTCTATTAGTTATAGGAAAGGTGATTGGGAATATGGCCGAATACAAACGGTGTACTTATTCCCTCCACAAGACAATCAAACAAGTGAAATGTCAGTATAGAGATAAAGTGGAGTCTAAAATCAACGGCTCAGACACGAGACGTATGTGGCGGGATCTATTAGTTATATTCTATTAGTTCTATTCTACTAGTCCATTTCTATTAGTTCTACTAGTCATATTCTATTCTATTATTTCTATTAGTCATATTCTGTTAGTTCTATAAGTCAAATTCTATTAGTTCTATTAGTCATATTCTATTAGTTCTACTAGTCATATTCTATTAGTTCTACTAGTCATATTCTATTCTATTATTTCTATTAGTCATATTCTGTTAGTTCTATTAGTCAAATTCTATTCTATTATTTCTATTAGTCATATTCTGTTAGTTCTATTAGTCAAATTCTATTAGTTCTACTAGTCATATTCTATTCTATTATTTATATTAGTCATATTCTATTAGTTCTACTAGTCATATTCTATTAATCATATTCTATTAGTTCTATTAGTCATATTCTATTAGTTCTATTAGTCATATTCTATTCTATTAGTTCTATTAGTCATATTCTATTAGTTCTATTAGTCATATTATATTAGTTATATTAGTCATATTCTATTAGTTATATTAGTCATATTCTATTAGTCATATTATATTAGTTCTATTAGTCATATTCTATTAGTTATATTAGTCATATTCTATTAGTTCTACTAGTCATATTCTATTAGTTCTATTAGTCATATTCTATTAGTTCTATTAGTCATATTCTATTAGTTATATTAGTCATATTCTATTAGTTATATTAGTCATATTCTATTAGTTCTACTAGTCATATTCTATTAGTTCTATTAGTCATATTCTATTAGTTCTATTAGTCATATTCTATTAGTTATATTAGTCATATTCTGTTAGTTCTATTAGTCATATTCTATTAGTTCTATTCTATTATTTATATTAGTCATATTCTATTAGTTCTACTAGTCATATTCTATTCTATTATTTATATTAGTCATATTATATTAGTTATATTAGTCATATTCTATTAGTTCTATTAGTCATATTCTGTTAGTTCTATTAGTCAAATTCTATTAGTTCTACTAGTCATATTCTATTCTATTATTTATATTAGTCATATTCTATTAGTTCTATTAGTCATATTCTATTAGTTCTATTAGTCATATTCTATTAGTTCTATTAGTCATATTCTATTAGTTCTATTAGTCATATTCTATTAGTTCTATTCTATTAGTCATATTCTATTAGTTCTATTAGTCATATTCTATTAGTTCTATTAGTCATATTCTATTAGTTCTATTAGTCATATTCTATTAGTTCTATTAGTCATATTCTATTAGTTCTATTAGTCATATTCTATTAGTTCTATTCTATTAGTCATATTCTATTAGTTATATTAGTCATATTCTATTAGTTCTATTAGTCATATTCTATTAGTTCTATTAGTCATATTCTATTAGTTCTATTCTATTAGTCATATTCTATTAGTTATATTAGTCATATTCTATTAGTTTTATTAGTCATATTCTATTAGTTATATTAGTCATATTCTATTAGTTCTACTAGTCATATTCTATTAGTTCTATTAGTCATATTCTATTAGTTCTATTAGTCATATTCTACTAGTCATATTCTATTAGTTATATTAGTCATATTCTATTAGTTCTATTAGTCATATTCTGTTAGTTCTATTAGTCATATTCTATTCTATTATTTATATTAGTCATATTCTATTAGTTCTATTCTATTAGTCATATTCTATTAGTTATATTAGTCATATTCTATTAGTTCTATTAGTCATATTCTGTTAGTTCTATTAGTCAAATTCTATTAGTTCTACTAGTCATATTCTATTCTATTATTTATATTAGTCATATTCTATTAGTTCTATTAGTCATATTCTATTAGTTCTATTAGTCATATTCTATTAGTTCTATTAGTCATATTATATTAGTTATATTCTATTAGTTATATTGATTTGTCATATTCTATTAGTCATATTATATTAGTTATATTCTATTAGTTATATTGATTTGTCATATTTTATTAGTCATATTATATTAGTCATATTCTATTAGTTCTATTCTATTAGTTCTATTCCATTAGTCATATTCTATTAGTCATATTCTATTAGTCATATTAGTCATATTCTATTAGTCATATTCTATTAGTTATATTAGTCATGTTCTACTAGTCATATTCTATTCTATTATTTATATTAGTCATATTCTATTAGTTCTACTAGTCATATTCTATTATTTATATTAGTCATATTCTATTAGTTCTATTAGTCATATTCTATTAGTTATATTAGTCATATTCTATTAGTTCTATTAGTCATATTATATTAGTTATATTCTATTAGTTATATTGATTTGTCATATTCTATTAGTCATATTATATTAGTTATATTCTATTAGTCATATTCTATTAGTTATATTAGTCATGTTCTACTAGTCATATTCTATTCTATTATTTATATTAGTTATATTCTATTAGTTCTACTAGTCATATTCTATTATTTATATTAGTCATATTCTATTAGTTCTATTAGTCATATTCTATTAGTTATATTAGTCATATTCTATTAGTTCTATTAGTCATATTATATTAGTTATATTCTATTAGTTATATTGATTTGTCATATTCTATTAGTCATATTATATTAGTTATATTCTATTAGTTATATTGATTTGTCATATTCTATTAGTCATATTCTATTAGTTCTATTCTATTAGTTCTATTCCATTAGTCATATTCTATTAGTCATATTCTATTAGTCATATTCTATTAGTTATATTCTATTAGACATATTCTATTCTATTATTTCTATTAGTCATATTCTATTAGTTATACTAGTCATATTCTATTAGTTCTATTCTATTAGTTCTATTAGTCATATTCTATTAGAAATATTATATTAGTCATATTCTATTAGTCATATTCTATTAGTCATATTCTATTAGTCATATTCTATTCTATTATTTCTATTAGTCATATTCTATTAGTTATATTCTATTAGTCATATTCTATTAGTCATATTCTATTAGTCATATTCTATTAGTCATATTCTATTCTATTATTTCTATTAGTCATATTCTATTAGTTATATTCTATTAGACATATTCTACTAGTCATATTCTATTCTATTATTTATATTAGTCATATTCTATTCTATTATTTCTATTAGTCATATTCTATTAGTTCTACTAGTCATATTCTATTCTATTATTTATATTAGTCATATTCTATTCTATTATTTATATTAGTCTTGTTCTATTCTATTATTTATATTAGTCATATTCTATTCTATTATTTATATTAGTCATGTTCTACTAGTCATAATCTATTATTTATATTAGTCATATTCTATTAGTTCTATTAGTCATATTCTATTATTTATATTAGTCATATTCTATTAGTTCTATTAGTCATATTCTATTAGTTCTATTAGTCATATTCTATTAGTTCTATTAGTCATATTCTATTAGTTCTATTAGTCATATTCTATTAGTCATATTATATTAGTTCTATTAGTCATATTCTATTAGTTCTATTAGTCATATTCTATTAGTCATATTCTATTAGTTATACTAGTCATATTCTATTAGTCATATTATATTAGTTCTATTCTATTAGTTATATTCCATTAGTCATATTCTATTAGTCATATTCTATTAGTCATATTCTATTAGTCATATTATATTAGTTCTATTAGTCATATTCTATTAGTTATATTAGTCATATTCTATTAGTTATATTAGTCATATTCTATTAGTTATATTAGTCATATTCTATTAGTTATATTCTATTAGTTATATTAGTCATATTCTATTAGTCATATTCTATTAGTTATATTCTATTAGTCATATTCTATTAGTTATATTAGTCATATTCTATTAATCATATTATATTAGTTATATTAGTCATATTCTATTAATCATATTCTATTAGTTATATTCTATTAGTCATATTCTATTAATCATATTCTATTAGTTATATTCTATTAATCATATTCTATTAGTTATATTAGTCATATTCTATTAGTTATATTCTATTAGTTATATTAGTCATATTCTATTAATCATATTCTATTAGTTATATTAGTCATATTCTATTAGTTATATTAGTCATATTATATTAGTTATATTCTATTAGTTATATTAGTCATATTCTATTAATCATATTCTATTAGTTATGTTAGTCATATTCTATTAATCATATTATATTAGTTATATTAGTCATATTCTATTAATCATATTCTATTAGTTATATTCTATTAGTCATATTCTATTAATCATATTCTATTAGTTATATTAGTCATATTCTATTAGTCATATTCTATTAGTTCTGTTAGTTATATTCTATTAGTCATATTCTATTAGTTCTATTAGTCATATTCTATTAATCATATTCTATTAGTTATATTAGTCATATTCTATTAGTTATATTCTATTAGTTATATTAGTCATATTCTATTAGTCATATTCTATTAGTTCTATTAGTCATATTCTATTAGTTCTATTCTATTAGTTCTATTAGTCATATTCTATTAGTTCTATTAGTCATATTCTATTAGTTCTATTCTATTAGTTCTATTAGTCATATTATATTAGTTTTATTAGTCATATTCTATTAGTTCTATTCTATTAGTCATATTCTATTAGTTATATCAGTCATATTCTATTAGTTATATTAGTCATATTCTATTAGTCATATTCTATTAGTTCTATTAGTAATATTCTATTAGTTCTATTCTATTAGTCATATTATATTAGTTTTATTAGTCATATTCTATTAGTTCTATTCTATTAGTCATATTCTATTAGTTATATTAGTCATATTCTATTAGTTATATTAGTCATATTCTATTAGTTATATTAGTCATATTCCATTAGTCATATTATATTAGTTTTATTAGTCATATTCTATTAGTTCTATTAGTCATATTCTATTAGTCATATTCTATTAGTTCTATTAGTCATATTCTATTAGTTCTATTCTATTAGTCATATTATATTAGTTTTATTAGTCATATTCTATTAGTTCTATTCTATTAGTCATATTCTATTAGTTATATTAGTCATATTCTATTAGTTATATTAGTCATATTCTATTAGTTATATTAGTCATATTCTATTAGTCATATTCTATTAGTTATATTAGTCATATTCTATTAGTCATATTCTATTAGTTCTATTAGTCATATTCTATTAGTTCTATTCTATTAGTCATATTCTATTAGTTTTATTAGTCATATTCTATTAGTTCTATTCTATTAGTCATATTCTATTAGTTATATTAGTCATATTCTATTAGTTCTATTAGTCATATTCTATTAGTTCTATTAGTCATATTCTATTAGTTCTATTAGTCATATTCTATTAGTCATATTCTATTAGTTATATTAGTCATATTCTATTAGTTCTATTAGTCATATTCTATTAGTTCTATTAGTCATATTCTATTAGTCATATTCTATTAGTTATACTAGTCATATTCTATTAGTCATATTATATTAGTTCTATTCTATTAGTTATATTCCATTAGTCATATTCTATTAGTCATATTCTATTAGTCATATTCTATTAGTCATATTATATTAGTTCTATTAGTCATATTCTATTAGTTCTATTAGTCATATTCTATTAGTTCTATTAGTCATATTCTATTAGTTATATTAGTCATATTCTATTAGTTCTATTAGTCATATTCTATTATTTCTATTAGTCATATTATATTAGTTATATTAGTTATATTACATTAGTCATATTCTATTAGTCATATTCTATTAGTCATATTCTATTAGTCATATTATATTAGTCATATTATATTAGTTCTATTAGTCATATTCTATTAGTTCTATTAGTCATATTCTATTAGTTCTATTAGTCATATTCTATTAGTTATATTAGTCATATTCTATTAGTCATATTATATTAGTTCTATTAGTCATATTCTATTAGTTCTATTAGTCATATTCTATTAGTCATATTCTATTAGTTATACTAGTCATATTCTATTAGTCATATTATATTAGTTCTATTCTATTAGTTATATTCCATTAGTCATATTCTATTAGTCATATTCTATTAGTCATATTCCATTAGTCATATTCTATTAGTAATATTCTATTAGTCATATTCTATTAGTCATATTCTATTAGTTCTATTCTATTAGTTATATTCCATTAGTCATATTCTATTAGTCATATTATATTAGTCATATTCTATTAGTTATATTATATTAGTTATATTATATTAGTCATATTCTATTAGTTATATTAGTCATATTATATTAGTCATATTCTATTAGTTATATTCTATTAGTTATATTAGTCATATTCTATTAGTTCTATTCTATTAGTCATATTCTATTAGTTCTATTCTATTAGTTCTATTCTATTAGTCATATTATATTAGTCATATTCTATTAGTTATATTCTATTAGTTATATTCTATTAGTCATATTCTATTAGTTCTATTCTATTAGTTCTATTCTATTAGTCATATTATATTAGTCATATTATATTAGTCATGTTCTATTAGTTGTATTAGTCATATTCTATTAGTTATATTAGTCATATTCTATTCTATTTTATTAGTTATATTCTATTAGTCATATTCTATTAGTTATATTAGTCATATTCTATTAGTTCTATTCTATTAGTCATATTCTATTAGTCATATTCTATTAGTTATATTAGTCATATTCTATTAGTTATATTAGTCATATTCTATTAGTTATATTAGTCATATTCTATTAGTTATATTCTATTAGTTATATTATATTAGTCATATTCTATTAATCATATTATATTAGTTGTATTAGTCATATTCTATTAATCATATCCTATTAGTTATATTCTATTAGTCATATTCTATTAATCATATTCTATTAGTTCTATTAGTTATATTCTATTAGTCATATTCTATTAGTTCTATTTTATTAGTCATATTCTATTAGTTCTATTCTATTAGTTATATTAGTCATATTCTATTAGTTATATTAGTCATATTCTATTAGTTATATTAGTCATATTCTATTAGTTATATTAGTCATATTCTATTAGTTATATTCTATTAGTTATATTAGTCATATTCTATTAGTCATATTCTATTAGTTATATTCTATTAGTCATATTCTATTAGTTATATTAGTCATATTCTATTAATCATATTATATTAGTTATATTAGTCATATTCTATTAATCATATTCTATTAGTTATATTCTATTAGTCATATTCTATTAATCATATTCTATTAGTTATATTCTATTAATCATATTCTATTAGTTATATTAGTCATATTCTATTAGTTATATTCTATTAGTTATATTAGTCATATTCTATTAATCATATTCTATTAGTTATATTAGTCATATTCTATTAGTTATATTAGTCATATTATATTAGTTATATTCTATTAGTTATATTAGTCATATTCTATTAATCATATTCTATTAGTTATATTAGTCATATTCTATTAATCATATTATATTAGTTATATTAGTCATATTCTATTAATCATATTCTATTAGTTATATTCTATTAGTCATATTCTATTAATCATATTCTATTAGTTATATTAGTCATATTCTATTAGTCATATTCTATTAGTTCTGTTAGTTATATTCTATTAGTCATATTCTATTAGTTCTATTAGTCATATTCTATTAATCATATTCTATTAGTTATATTAGTCATATTCTATTAGTTATATTCTATTAGTTATATTAGTCATATTCTATTAGTCATATTCTATTAGTTCTATTAGTCATATTCTATTAGTTCTATTCTATTAGTTCTATTAGTCATATTCTATTAGTTCTATTAGTCATATTCTATTAGTTCTATTCTATTAGTTCTATTAGTCATATTATATTAGTTTTATTAGTCATATTCTATTAGTTCTATTCTATTAGTCATATTCTATTAGTTATATTAGTCATATTCTATTAGTTATATTAGTCATATTCTATTAGTCATATTCTATTAGTTCTATTAGTCATATTCTATTAGTTCTATTCTATTAGTCATATTATATTAGTTTTATTAGTCATATTCTATTAGTTCTATTCTATTAGTCATATTCTATTAGTTATATTAGTCATATTCTATTAGTTATATTAGTCATATTCTATTAGTTATATTAGTCATATTCCATTAGTCATATTATATTAGTTTTATTAGTCATATTCTATTAGTTCTATTAGTCATATTCTATTAGTCATATTCTATTAGTTCTATTAGTCATATTCTATTAGTTCTATTCTATTAGTCATATTATATTAGTTTTATTAGTCATATTCTATTAGTTCTATTCTATTAGTCATATTCTATTAGTTATATTAGTCATATTCTATTAGTTATATTAGTCATATTCTATTAGTTATATTAGTCATATTCTATTAGTCATATTCTATTAGTTATATTAGTCATATTCTATTAGTCATATTCTATTAGTTCTATTAGTCATATTCTATTAGTTCTATTCTATTAGTCATATTCTATTAGTTTTATTAGTCATATTCTATTAGTTCTATTCTATTAGTCATATTCTATTAGTTATATTAGTCATATTCTATTAGTTCTATTAGTCATATTCTATTAGTTCTATTAGTCATATTCTATTAGTTCTATTAGTCATATTCTATTAGTCATATTCTATTAGTTATATTAGTCATATTCTATTAGTTCTATTAGTCATATTCTATTAGTTCTATTAGTCATATTCTATTAGTCATATTCTATTAGTTATATTAGTCATATTCTATTAGTTATATTCTATTAGTTATATTAGTCATATTCTATTAGTCATATTCTATTAGTTATATTAGTCATATTCTATTAGTTCTATTAGTCATATTCTATTAGTTATATTAGTCATATTCTATTAGTTATATTCTATTAGTTATATTAGTCATATTCTATTAGTCATATTCTATTAGTTATATTAGTCATATTCTATTAGTTCTATTAGTCATATTCTATTAGTTCTATTAGTCATATTCTATTAGTTATATTCTATTAGTTCTATTAGTCATATTATATTAGTCATATTCTATTAGTTATATTATATTAGTCATATTATATTAGTCCTATTAGTCCTATTATATTAGTTCTATTCTATTAGTCATATTCTATTAGTCATATTCTATTAGTTCTATTCTATTAGTCATATTCTATTAGTTCTATTAGTCATATTATATTAGTCATATTCTATTAGTTTATATTAGTCATATTATATTATTCTATTAGTTTTATTAGTCACATTCTATTAGTTATATTCTATTAGTCATATTATATTAGTCCTATTAGTCCTATTATATTAGTTATATTCTATTAGTCATATTCTATTAGTCATATTCTATTAGTTCTATTCTATTAGTCATATTCTATTAGTTCTATTAGTCATATTATATTAGTCATATTCTATTAGTTATATTAGTCATATTATATAATTCTATTAGTTTTATTAGTCATATTCTATTAGTTATATTCTATTAGTCATATTATATTAGTCCTATTAGTCCTATTATATTAGTTATATTCTATTAGTCATATTCTATTAGTCATATTCTATTAGTTCTATTCTATTAGTCATATTCTATTAGTTCTATTAGTCCTATTAGTCATAAAGGTATTTTCCTACCACAGGAGTAGAGGACAGTCAGGTACTTCCTGGTTCCAGGGTAGCAGGGGTCTCTGAAGGTCTGGTTGTCTACGGCGACAACACACCTCTGTTTGCTGTAGCAGCTCTGTGACAGAGTGTGAACCGCATTGTGGTTCAAACACTCTACACACACACACACACAGAGAGAGAGAGAGAGAGATATCAACATCAACTAAAGACAAGCACAGAGGCATGTTAAGGGCCCAACTCCATCAAGCATTTAATTATTGTATCAGTTTTTGTATCTTTGCGTGTGATACATAGTACCTGAAAGTGTGCCACGTGCATTCCCATAACTTTCAGAGTAAATGTTTTGACAGTGTTGAAAGTTAATTGATGCTGATGCTGCATTCATCACCAAGTGAGAAAGTGGAAATTACCAGTCATATCATAAATACCAGTTGGATGCATTCACGTGCTTTGAACTGGTGGAGAAAAGCTGATTGGCTAATGAACAACAAACTGATTGGCTAATGAACAACAAACTGATTGGCTAATGAACAACAAACTGATTGGCTAATGAACAACAAACTGATTGGCTAATGAACAACAAACTGATTGGCTACCATAAACTAAAAGTACAGATATCATGCTTGTACATTTTTTTACATTGTCAAGCCAATCTCATGTTTAAAAAACATATTTAGACCCCAGACCCCATATTTATAGCTTTTTATAAATGATGTTATATTGTAGCATTTAACGGCCCAAAAAAAGCTGTTATCGAGGTGACGTCAGAGCTCAGGGATGATAGACGAGTTAACCACTAGTTAACCACTAGTTAACCACCAGTAATTACCAGTTGGAAGGGCGTTCAAGTAGATTTCTACCAGTTTTATGTGGTAAATACCACCATCCCACTTGGTTATGAACACAGCGTGAGTCTCTCCTCTGCTGTCCACTCACCAAACGGGGGTGTTCCTCTGTCCTGTGAGGGACAGGTGTGGCCCAGACCCCTACCGTAAGCAGCTGTATAGATGATCAGCACTCTGGGAGGCTTACAGTGTAACGTCAGCTTCTCTCCCTCACACACCACACTGCTCTTATGCTCAGCTGACAGGGGGGGGGGGGGGGGGCAACAGGAAAGACAAGAACAAACACAAACTTGCTTTGTGATGTATATTTTTTTGACAGAAATACTGCTTACTGCAGATATGTGGGCGAGGGAGAGAGAAAGACATGGACAGAGAGAGAGAGAGAGAGAGAGAGAGAGAGAGAGGTGCCCATAGAGAAAGAGGGACAGGGAGGGACAGAGAGACAGCGATAGAGAGAGACAGGGAGGGGGATAGAGAGAGACAGGGAGGGGGATAGAGAGAGACAGGGAGGGGATAGAGAGAGACAGGGAGGGAGGGGGATAGAGAGAGACAGGGAGGGGAATAGAGAGAGACAGAGAGGGGGATAGAGAGAGACAGGGAGGGGATAGAGAGAGACAGGGAGGGAGAGGAATAGAGAGAGACAGGGAGGGGGATAGAGAGAGACAGGGAGGGGGGGAGAGAGACAGGGAGGGAGAGGAATAGAGAGAGACAGGGAGGGAGGGGAATAGAGAGAGACAGAGAGGGGGATAGAGAGAGACAGGGAGGGGATAGAGAGAGACAGGGAGGGAGAGGAATAGAGAGAGACAGGGAGGGGGATAGAGAGAGACAGGGAGGGGGGGAGAGAGACAGGGAGGGGGGAGAGAGAGACAGGGAGGGGGGAGAGAGAGACAGGGAGGGGGAGAGAGAGAGACAGGGAGGGGGAGAGAGAGAGACAGGGAGGGGGAGAGAGAGAGACAGGGAGGGGAGAGAGAGAGACAGGGAGGGGGATAGAGAGAGAGAGACAGGGAGGAGATAGATAGAGAGAGAGAGACAGAGAGGGGGAGAGAGAGAGACAGGGAGGGGGAGAGAGAGAGAGAGAGAGGGAGGGGGATAGAGAGAGACAGGGAGCGGGATAGAGAGAGAGAGAGACAGGGAGGGGGAGAGAGAGAGACAGGGAGGGGGAGAGAGAGAGACAGGGAGGGGGAGAGAGAGAGACAGGGAGGGGGATAGAGAGAGACAGGGAGGGGATAGAGAGAGAGGAGTGGTAGTGTACAGTACTCACTAGGTTTACACTTGTAGGTGACGTGGAGGTACTTGATGGTCCCAGGACAGGGGTCGGGCCCAAACACCAGGTGATTGACAGGTAGCTGACAGTCTCTGTGGCTCTGACACTCTGACAGTAACTTCTACAGAAAACACCAGGTGATTGACAGGTAGCTGACAGTCTCTGTGGCTCTGACACATTGACAGTAACTTATACGGAAAACAACAACATGGTGACCCTAACAGACACGTTTTGGCCGGGATTCAATCTGATCGCCCCATTCAGGCACCTCTTAAAGGTAATGTTCCTGGCTTCGAAGAGACTGCATTCATGGTAAACGCTGCAAATTACCTTTAAATGTCAAGCGTGCTATAACCCATCTCTACTACTGATCTATAACCCATCTCTACTACTGATCTATAACCCATCTCTACTACTGATCTATAACCCATCTCTACTACTGATCTATAACCCATCTCTACTACTGATCTATAACCCATCTCTACTACTGATCTATAACCCATCTCTACTACTGATCTATAACCCATCTCTACTACTGATCTATAACACATCTCTACTACTGATCTATAACCCATCTCTACTACTGATCTATAACCCATCTCTACTGATCTATAACCCATCTCTACTACTGATCTATAACCCATCTCTACTGATCTATAACCCATCTCTACTGATCTATAACCCATCTCTACTACTGATCTATAACCCATCTCTACTACTGATCTATAACCCATTTCTACTACTGATCTATAACACATCTCTACTACTGATCTATAACCCATCTCTACTACTGATCTATACCACATCTCTACTGATCTATAACACATCTCTACTGATCTATAACCCATCTCTACTGATCTATACCACATCTCTACTACTGATCTATAACCCATCTCTACTACTGATCTATAACACATCTCTACTGATCTATAACACATCTCTACTGATCTATACCACATCTCTACTGATCTATAACACATCTATACTACTGATCTATACCACATCTCTACTACTGATCTATAACCCATCTCTACTGATCTATAACCCATCTCTACCGATCTATAACCCATCTCTACTACTGATCTATAACCCATCTCTACTGATCTATACCACATCTCTACTGATCTATAACCCATCTCTACTACTGATCTATAACCCATCTCTACTGATCTATACCACATCTCTACTGATCTATACCACATCTCTACTGATATATACCACATCTCTACTGATCTATAACCCATCTCTACTGATCTATACCACATCTCTACTACTGATCTATAACCCATCTCTACTGATCTATACCACATCTCTACTGATCTATACCACATCTCTACTGATCTATAACCCATCTCTACTACTGATCTATAACCCATCTCTACTGATCTATAACCCATCTCTACTACTGATCTATAACCCATCTCTACTACTGATCTATAACACATCTCTACTGATCTATGCCACATCTCTACTGATCTATAACACATCTCTACTACTTATCCATAACACATCTCTACTGATCTATACCACATCTCTATTGATCTATAACACCTCTACTGATCTATACCACATCTATACTGATCTATAACACATCTCTACTGATCTATACCACATCTCTACTGATCTATAACCCATCTCTACTGATCTATACCACATCTCTACTGATCTATAACACATCTCTACTGATATATACCACATCTCTACTGATCTATAACACATCTCTACTGATCTATACCACATCTCTACTGATCTATAACACATCTCTACTGATATATACCACATCTCTACTGATATATACCACATCTCTACTGATCTATAACACATCTCTACTGATCTATAACACATCTCTACTGATCTATAACACATCTCTACTGATCTATAACACATCTCTACTGATATATACCACATCTCTACTGATCTATAACACATCTCTACTGATCTATACCACATCTCTACTGATCTATAACCCATCTCTACTGATCTATACCACATCTCTACTGATCTATAACACATCTCTACTGATCTATAACACATCTCTACTGATCTATACCACATCTCTACTACTGATCTATACCACATCTCTACTACTGATCTATACCACATCTCTACTACTGATCTATACCACATCTCTACTGATCTATACCACATCTCTACTGATCTATACCACATCTCTACTGATCTATACCACGTCTCTACTGATCTATACCACGTCTCTACTACTGATTGGATTGAATCTCAGCCGATATCTCTATGTAGCCTTGGTTTTGGGGTGTAATACTTTAATTCTGAAAATAAATGAGTCACTACTATAATACTTTACCAACCTTTAAAAACTTATTCTGAATAACTTTATTATTCTCAGAAGGAACCTGCGTCTGTCAGAGTAAATATTCTAAGACCCCACAGATATTCCGGATGAGAGAGAGAGAGAGAGAGAGAGAGAGAGAGAGAGAGAGAGAGAGAGAGAGAGAGAGAGAGAGAGAGAGAGAGAGAGAGAGAGAGAGAAAGAGAGAGAGAGAGAGACAGAGAGAGAGAGAAACAGAGAGAGAGAGAGAGAGAGAGAGAGAGAGAGAGAGAGAGAGAGAGAGACAGAGACAGAGACAGAGAGAAAGAGAGACAGAGACAGAGAGACAGAGAGAGAGAGAGGAGTCTAATAATTCACGATCAATAAGTTCAACTTGAAGAGTTGGTCTAACTGTTTCTATATGATTCCTTGCCTATGGGGATTGAACAACTCAGGCATACATGTCATGGATCCTTACCACGTTACACAAAACACTGAATGACTGGATCATCTGTGGGAAAATACCTATTCTGGAGCAACAAAAGGATTCCTACGACGGAACGATGTCTGACCACAAACACACCTGTAAGGTCGTAAACGCGGAACAGCTGTAGTTTGCCGCTCTGACACCCGCAGCCGTCCCATTGGTGCAGAGGCTTGCGTCGGCACGTCCGTAAAACGCCGACTGGATAGAGATGGTGGAGTGGCGTGGACAGTAGAGACGTACTTGCTGCCCGTCGCACGCATGCACAGAGTGACTGGTAATGATCCGGGACAGGTATTCTGTTAGAGAAATCAATTGATCCTTATAACACAGTGACATCACCACACCTATCATCATTACCATCACCACACCTATCATTATTACCATCACCACACCTATCATCATTACACCATCACCACACCTATCACCATTACACCATCACCACACCTATCATTATTACCATCACCACACCTATCATCATTACACCATCACCACACCTATCATCATTACACCATCACCACACCTCTTATCATTACACCATCACCACACCTATCATCATTACACCATCACCACACCTATCGTCATTACACCATCACCACACCTATCATCATTACACCATCACCACACCTATCATCATTGTCACCACACCTATCATCATTACCATCACCACACATATCATTATTACACCATCACCACACCTATCATCATTACACCATCACCACACCTATCATCATTACACCATCACCACACCTATCATCATTACACCATCACCACACCTATTATCATTACACCATCACCACACCTAACATTATTACCATCACAACACCTATAATTATTACCATCACCACACCTATCATCATTACACCATCACCACACCTATCATTACCACCATCACCACACCTATCATTACACCATCACCACACCTATTATCATTACACCATCACCACACCTATCATCATTACACCATCACCACACCTATCATCATTACCATCACCACACCTATCATCATTACACCATCACCACACCTATCATCATTACACCATCACCACACCTATCATCATTACACCATCACCACACCTATTATCATTACACCATCACCACACCTATAATTATTACCATCACCACACCTATCATCATTACACCATCACCACACCTAACATTATTACCATCACCACACCTATAATTATTACCATCACCACACCTATCATCATTACACCATCACCACACCTATCATTATTACCATCACCACACCTATTTTATTACACCGTCACCACACCTATCATCATTACCATCACCACACCTATCATCATTACCATCACCACACCTATCATCATTACCATCACCACACCTATCATTATTACACCATCACCACACCTATCATTACCACCATCACCACACCTATCATCATTACCATCACCACACATATCATTATTACACCATCACCACATCTATCATTATTACACCATCACCACATCTATCATTATTACACCATCACCACACCCATCATTATTACCATCGCCACACCTATCATTACACCATCACCACACCTATCATTATTACACCATCACCACACCTATCATCATTACACCATCACCACACCTATCATCATTACACCATCACCACACCTATCATCATTACACCATCACCACACATATCATCATTACACCATCACCACACCTATTACCGTTACACCATCACCACACCTATCTTTATTACCATCACCACACCTATCATCATTACCATCACCACACCTATCATTATTACACCATCACCACACCTATCATTGTTACCATCACCACACCTATCGTTATTACCACCACCACACCTATCATCATTACACCATCACCACACCTATCACTATTACCATCACCACACCTATCATTATTACCATCACCACACCTATCATCATTACCATCACCACACCTATCATTATTACCATCACCACACCTATCATTATTACACCATCACCACACCTATCATCATTACCATCACCACACCTATCATTATTACACCATCACCACACCTATCATTACCACCATCACCACACCTATCATCATTACCATCACCACACATATCATTATTACACCATCACCACATCTATCATTATTACACCATCACCACATCTATCATTATTACACCATCACCACACCCATCATTATTACCATCGCCACACCTATCATTACACCATCACCACACCTATCATTATTACACCATCACCACACCTATCATCATTACACCATCACCACACCTATCATCATTACACCATCACCACACCTATCATCATTACACCATCACCACACATATCATCATTACACCATCACCACACATATCATCATTACACCATCACCACACCTATTACCGTTACACCATCACCACACCTATCTTTATTACCATCACCACACCTATCATCATTACCATCACCACACCTATCATTATTACACCATCACCACACCTATCATTGTTACCATCACCACACCTATCGTTATTACCACCACCACACCTATCATCATCACACCATCACCACACCTATCACTATTACCATCACCACACCTATCATTATTACCATCACCACACCTATCATCATTACCATCACCACACCTATCATTATTACCATCACCACACCTATCATTATTACACCATCACCACACCTATCATCATTGCCATCACCACACCTATCATTATTACACCATCACCACACCTATCATCATTACCATCACCACACATATCATTATTACACCATCACCACATCTATCATTATTACACCATCACCACACCCATCATTATTACCATCGCCACACCTATCATCATTACACCATCACCACACCTACCATTATTACACCATCACCACACCTATCATCATTACACCATCACCACACCTATCATCATTACACCATCACCACACCTATCATCATTGTCACCACACCTATCTTCATCATCATCATCACACTAACTTGAGAAATCAGCCAGTCCGTCCATGCCAGAGCAGGAGCTCCAGAGCAGCAGCGAGAGGTAGACCAGGTTAATCCCGGCTCCAGAGCAGCTCAGCCCGCCGTGGGAACCCGACCAGCTCATGGCTCCTCGCATTCCCGCTCCGTGAGATCATGTTCGGGGGCTCGCCCCTCTCTCTCTCTCTCTCTCTCTCTCTCTCTCTCTCTCTCTCTCTCTCTCTCTCTCTCTCTCTCTCAACTCTCCAGGCTTCCGACAGGAAAGGCAGACTTATCGGGAAACGGTGTTTGGAATGTTACACGACCACACCACATAGCCTTCAACTACACCTGCGCCAAGTTATGACTTTGACTCCATACAGACATTCAGAAATAAAGGGAAATAACAATCTATGTAGTTTATATCAAATTACAGCAGTTAACAACACAGTTACGGTGCGTTGATGTTCCCGAAACAAAACCGTTTTCTCTTTTTTTTCAGCGTAGTCCCTTTAAAATAAAAGAATCGCCCCAGTGCCTACACCCAAAACGTCCGGAAAATAAGGAAAACTGTCAAATTACTTTAATTATATCTCCTTCCTGTAGGATGCTAATAGTAGTAGTCTGGTTGACACCAGATCCAGAATATCCTATATATGTAGTCGGGTTAGCCAGGCTGTATAGTCCCTAGAATGGACGTCATCGGACAGGGTCTTTCCCGAATGATTTTTGTCTCAACCGGGAGTAGTTTTTCCTTTCCGGGGATGGTGTAAAACCAGCTAGGTTACACTGTATTACACACTGCAATGAATACTCTAAACATGAACCCTGGCCTGTCTTTTGTTGTTCTTCTTTTTTAGTGTTGCCTTTAATTAATAAACCAGCATTTCTGTGTACGGTGGCACTTTAGGAGGCCAAAGTGGTTTCCAAAAGTCTTTCTTTCTATTCGTCAGAAATAAATATATATTTCTGTGGTAGCTGGCGAGCGAGAGAGCTCAGAGATGACAAGGACAACCTGAGGTACACTTTGTTAGCTTGCTATTACTATAGCATATTTTTTGTTAGATTATGATGATGTTATTCACAGAGTTATTGACTTCATATTTAACCGGATTCGAGTCATTTACATTTCAATATGATGTTGACTCAAAAGCTGCCCTGACAGATGACGTTATGCTAACTAACTAACTAATGGACTACCTAGTCTAGCTAATAGTGCTGCTTCATTAATTATAAACATAGCACATTTTACGAGCAGGGTTTTGACAGTACAGTTATTCATTAACGTAAACTCACTCACTTTTGTACATAGCCTTGGTCCTTACAGTTGACCTTATTTTAGCTCCCCAAAACGTAATACATTCCAGATCAACTGTAATGTCAATACCATTGTAAAGCACAATTTCTCCCCTTTCCAACACAATCAATGACATGATCTCCACGCTGCCCGTTTCTGCATCATTCAACAAGGCAATGAGCCCTGTGGGGAAGCGAAACTAATGCTTTGTTGTGTGGGAAAACTGATTTTTTTCAATCGATCTGTCCAAATTATCAACCTTATCGCCTCTAAAATGTAAATAAAACAATACAAAGAGTTTATATAATGTTTCATTACATACCTATTTGAAGATTTGTGTCGAATTTGAATCAGGGTTTTTAGGGCGGTGCTAAAGTGATCTTCAAAAGATAACAGCGGCTTTTGAGAGTCATGATAGCATGCAGTGATGACGCAAAAAATGACTAGGTATCCTCCCCTTACCCCCGTCCCTGTCTCCGTCTTGTTTGTAAACGATGAGAGAAGGGCTACACCTGGTGGAGAGAGATTGTAAGACAGAAATAGTTGCTTTATGCGTGCTGTAATTTACAACATGACACGTCATGATGTAACAGAGGGTCCGTTTTTTTCCAACTTTTCTCCAATACTATTGTAACGCTCCTCGTTGGAATGAGGTGAGGACCAATGCGCAGGGTGGTAAGTGTCCATATTGTTTTAATAAGAACAGTGAACACTGAAACAAAAACAATAAAACGACAGTCCTGAACGGTGAAATAAAACACAGAACAGAAAATAACCACCCACAACACACAGGTGGGAAAAGGCTGCCTGAGTATGATTCTCAATCAGAGACAACGAACGACACCTGCCTCTGATTGAGAACCATACCAGGTCAAACACATAACTACAACATAGAAAAAAGAACATAGACTACTACTCCTAAACCACCCAACTCACGCCCTGACCATACTAAAACAAAGACATAACAAAATAACTAAGGTCAGAACGTGACAACTATAGAGCCATTAATTACCATGTCGATCAACGCTTGAATAGAAACGTAGTACACACCCCCGATTTTGAAGTCAACACAGTCACTACAGTCCTATTAGTTTTCTTTGCAGCCTCGTTTGAATGTCGCGGTTGCACACATTTGCACGGAATGGGGTGAGTTTGCGTTGGCTATCTGGACACTGAATCCCAACTGCTGGAGCTCTGTTAACCACCTGACAAAGTATTACTAACTAAACAATTACTGTCTAATCAAGTACTATCAAAATATATATTTTTAAATTACTAATAAAGATAGCATGGCTAGTATGACGTTAACGACTTTTGGTAACGTCAGCTCAATTAGCTAGCTAACGTTACGTTACCTGTTAAAAAAAACTAAGCTGGATAGCTGTTAATATTGTTTCAAATTTATAGAAGATGGACATATTGAAGATGCAGCTCAGCAAACACAGACGGTTGTTGTATTTGAAGGAGTAAGTGAATAGATTTTGTGTGTGTGTGTGTGTTTACAATACAATTATTTAGCATCTAGCTACATAGATGGGTTGGCTGATAACAACATTACGAAAACGATGTGTGCGCTTTCATGGGGCATAACATGCTGACCAGACCGGACACGTCGCGTGCACGAGCGTCGTAAGATAAATTTAGAAATCTATGTTATTCAATTATTGCACCCACATTGCTCGCGCGCTCCAACGAGCGTCTGCGTTGCCAAGGGCTAAAATAGAAGTCAGTTCTATTTCTGACGCAGATCGCACTGCAAGTCCCGCCTCTCTCATCTCCTCATTGGTTTATAGAAGCAGGTACCCACGTGCCATCTCCTCATTGGTTATACCCACCTGGGTGATTGATAGACAAACTGTTTTGCCAGTCGTCGTGGTAATACAATGAAAAGTGTAGACGCCAATCACCATATAAGTACAAAGATGAAAAAAGCCTGGAAGGAGGAGAGATGACTAGAAACGATTTGGTTGGCCGTTTTATGTGTGGATTAATTGGTCCGAGTAGAGGACCTTGTGCATTTCAGGTAAAATAACAACTCAATGTTTATATCCCAGGACAAATTAGCTAGCAACAGCAAGCTAGCTAAATATGACAAATTAGCTAGCAACAGCAAGCTAGCGAAATAGGACAAATTAGCTAGCAAGTGCAAGCTAACTAGCTAAATTGCCATACATGTTTAATGCTTTTCGACCTGTCCCCAAAGTAATGTCATTTGTTCAGAGTTTGTTTTGATATTCTAACCTGCGTGTCGTGATCGCATTTGTGGTAGGGGGACAAAATAAATGTATGCACGATAGCGCACGCGCGCAGCCGGTTTGGGTTCCGTGTCAAGTCAACCTGTTGTAATTCTGAATGGCCAGATATCTAGCAAGAATGACACTGCCATGTGTGGGAATCATAAGTGGTTTCATTTCAGCATGTTTCATTATGTTGTTGATACCATGTCTTGTTTTGACTGATTTCATGTCAATGTAAATATGCCAAACATTCGCTAGTTAGTTAACCAACAACTGTAACAATGTATTTGAAACAACAAGTGGTCATTGTGCAAATGTATTTATTTTCAATAAAACACAACCATCTACACCAACCTCATCTGCAGTAATGTGGCCAACATCAACATGAGACTGTTTTTTCATTGCCAATCAAATATTGGACATGGTTTATTTAAACATTGCAACAAAATTATAAATACTTTTTCCAACAAATTGTTCTTAATGGAAAATTATTATGGTTATGCACTTGTAAGTTGTACTTGATAATATATACAAAAACATTATTGACACGATATTCCATGGGTTTACAGACTACAATCCATTGAATTAATATTAAGAAGTGTTATTTATTTGGCCGTCAGGAGAGCACAGCTCATGGAAGATATCAGTGAGATATGCAACATAGAGTTATGTTACTGCAAAATGTTAATTGCTAGCGTTTTATTTGCGCATGGATCTTTGGGGCTGAGCCCCCGGATGTTCAGAATGTCTCGTGACGTACCAGGACCCAAGCACCACCAGTGCAGGGCAGCAGCGAATCAAGGTAGAAAAATAACCTGCACAAATCAGAACTGACGGAGACTGGGCGCAATCGAGCGGATCACTTTTGTCAGGTCATCGCCAATTATGTGTATAAACACTGGATGACTGACACTGGGCGATATGTTTTTTTTAATTTTATAAAAACTGGTGTGCTGCATCAAGAGAAGGAAATGGTAAATTGACCTCATGTTAAGCTGTCGACCCTTTCATCTACATATAGCTCTCATCCAGACATTATCATGTCTCCATCCCTCCACAATTTAATTCAAAGGGCTTTATTGGCATGGGAAACCTACATGCCAACACCACTCTGGCACTCAACAAACTGTATGAGGCCGTTAAACAAACCAGAATCCACTCACCCAGAGGCATTGTTTCTGTTGGGCGGAAACTTTAACACATCTCCTGCGCCACTAGAGGGCGCTTAAAACTCGAGTCAAAAAGAGAACCGTCGCGCTCTCTCAGAAGCTTGGCTGGTGTGTAAAACGTGCGAATTCAGACGTAAGAGGTGTAATGGGTTCACACTCAAAAATGTGTCTCATAAAGCTTACTTCATTATTGCGTAGTTTTTTTTTTTTTTTTTTTACTGCATCAGGGATAGCGTACACAGACGTTTCAGCTCTACAGCCTTCTTCAATGTGTCGTATTAAATAATTCTGCGAATGTCTTCTATCGTGTAAATGACGTAGAATTGCATGAAATGCGTTTATAAAAAGGTAATTCTAAAAACGCGTCTGCTCAACGGTGTGCCACTACGCAAATGCGATTTATAGATGTATGCAATGCTTTATAATAAGGAGATTTTTTTCTTCACCCCCTGCAGCAACACCCTACGAACTCAAAACATCTTCCAGCGGCCATGCAATCATACGACAGATAAACAGTGCCTTCAGAAAGTATTTAAAATGTTGTTAGTCTGAATATAAAATGTGTTACATTATGCCCCATAATATCAAAGTAGAATTATGTTTTTTAGAAATGTTTACAAATAAAAAAATGAAAAGCTGAAAGATCTTGAGTCAATAAGTATTCAACCCCTTTGTTATAACAAGCCTAAATAAGTTCAGGGGGAAAAATGTGCTTAACTCACTCTGTGCAACAATATTGTTGAACATGATTTTTTGACTGACTACCTCATCTCTGTACCCCACACATACAATTATCTGTAAGGTCCCTCAGTCGAGCAGTGAATTTTAAACACAGATTCAACCACAAAGACCAGGGAGGTTTTCCAATGCTTCGCAAAGAAGGGAGCCTATTGATAGACGGGGTAAACAAAACAAAAACAGACATTGAATATCCCTTTGAACATGGTGATTGTAGTAATTACACTTCGAATACACCCAGTCACTACAAAGATACAGGCGTCCTTTCTAACTCAGTTGCCGGAGAGAAAGGAAACTGCTCAGGAATTTAACCCTGAGGCCAATGATGACTTTAAAAACAGTTACAGAGTTTAATGGCTGTTACAGGAGGAAACTGAGGATGGCTCAACAACATTGTAGTTACTCCACCATTCTAATCTAAATGTGAAAAGAAGGAAGCCTGTACAGATAAATAAATATTCCAAAACATGCATCCTGTTTGCAATAAGGCACTAAAAAATCCAACACATCACAGAGTACCACTCTCCATATTTTCAAGCATGGTGGTGGCTGCATCATGTTATGGGTATGATTGTCATCAGCAAGGACTTGGGATTTTTTTTTATTTTGATAAAAATAAAATGTAAATAGAGCTCAGCACACACAAAATCCTAGAGGAAAACCTTGTTCAGTCTGCTTTCCAAATCAAATGTTATTGGTCACATGCCTCGAATACAACAGTGAAATGCTTACTCACGAGCCCATTCCCCATGGTGCAGAGTTAAAAGGTAAGACAAATATTTGCTAAATAAAAAAAAGGAAACAGTAACACAATAGAAACAATAACGAGGCAATACACAAGGAGTACCGGGACCGATTCAATGTGCAGGGAGACGAAGTAACTGAGGTAATACAGTATCTACATGTGGGGAAGGGTAAAGTGACTAGGCAGAGTACGAGCAGCAGCGTGTGTGTGTGTGTGGTGCTTCATTCTATATCTGGAGGATTCCTGATATCTCCAGGAGTTACAAGTATAACATTTTGTCTTTATCTGTTGTGGTCTAGTACTGTCTTTATCTGTTGTGGTCTAGTACTGTCTTTATCTGTTGGGGTCTGGTACTGTCTTTATCTGTTGTGGTCTAGTACTGTCTTTATCTGTTGGGGTCTGGTACTGTCTTTATCTGTTGTGGTCTAATACTGTCTTTATCTGTTGTGGTCTAGTACTGTCTCTATCTGTTGTGGTCTAGTACTGTCTTTATCTGTTGTGGTCTAGTACTGTCTCTATCTATTGCGGTCTAGTACTGTCTTTATCTGTTGTGGTCTAGTACTGTCCTTATCTGTTGTGGTCTAGTACTATCTTTATCTGTTGTGGTCTAGTACTGTCTTTATCTGTTGTGGTCTAGTACTGTCTTTATCTGTTGTGGTCTAGTACTGTCTATCTGTTGTGGTCTAGTACTGTCTTTATCTGTTGTGGTCTAGTACTGTCTTTATCTGTTGTGGTCTAGTACTGTCTCTATCTGTTGTGGTCTAGTACTGTCTTTATCTGTTGTGGTCTAGTACTGTCTCTATCTATTGCGGTCTAGTACTGTCTTTATCTGTTGTGGTCTAGTACTGTCTTTATCTGTTGTGGTCAAGTACTGTCTTTATCTGTTGTGGTCAAGTACTCCCTTTATCTGTTGTGGTTTAGTACTGTCTTTATCTGTTGTGGTCTAGTACTGTCTATCTGTTGTGGTCTAGTACTGTCTTTATCTGTTGTGGTCTAGTACTGTCTTTATCTGTTGTGGTCTAGTACTGTCTCTATCTGTTGTGGTCTAGTACTGTCTTTATCAAATCAAATCAAATTTATTTATATAGCCCTTCGTACATCAGCTGATATCTCAAAGTGCTGTACAGAAACCCAGCCCAAAACCCCAAACAGCAAGCAATGCAGGTGTAGAAGCATGGTGGCTAGGAAAAACTCCCTATAAAGGCCAAAACCTAGGAAGAAACCTTGAGAGGAACCAGGCTATGTGGGGTGGGCAGTCCTCTTCTGGCTGTGCCGGGTGGAGATTATAACAGAACATGGCCAAGATGTTCAAATGTTCATAAATGACCAGCATGGTCGAAAAATAATAAAGCAGAACAGTTGAAACTGGAGCAGCAGCACGGTCAGGTGGACTGGGGACAGCAAGGAGTCATCATGTCAGGTAGTCCTGGGGCCTTTATCTGTTGTGATCTAGTACTGTCTTTATCTGTTGTGGTCTAGTACTGTCTTTATCTGTTGTGGTCTAGTACTGTCTCTATCTGTTGTGGTCTAGTATTGTCTTTATCTGTTGTGGTCTAGTACTGTCTCTCTGTCTTTATCTGTTGTGGTCTAGTACTGTCTCTCTGTCTTTATCTGTTGTGGTCTAGTACTGTCTTTATCTGTTGTGGTCTAGTACTGTCTTTATCTGTTGTGGTCTAGTACTGTCTTTATCTGTTGTGGTCTAGTATTGTCTTTATCTGTTGTGGTCTAGTACTGTCTTTATCTGTTGTGGTCTAGTACTGTCTTTATCTGTTGTGGTCTAGTACTGTCTATCTGTTGTGGTCTAGTACTGTCTTTTTGTCTCTATCTATTGTGGTCTAGTACTGTCTCTTTGCTAGCTAGGACCATCTACTTTAAGTGCTGCCTGTCTTCCCAGTGGTCTACTTGGTGTGTGAACTGCTGACTACTCCTAAGTTGTGTCAGTGGAGGCTCCTCAGAGGAGAAAAGGGAGGACCATCCTCAGTGAATTTCATTTAAAAAAAAATAGTAAAACATTTAAACAGTTATCTTTGTAGATAAAACTATACTAAATAAATGCAGGTCACCAAATAATTGATTAAAACACATTGTTTTGCAATGAAGGTCTACAGTAGTGTAACAATGTTCGTCTGAGGAAGAAGGTGAGGACCAAAGTGTTCGTAATTTATTAAATAGAACTGACACTAGATACAAAGTAACAAAAGAGAACAACCGAAACAGCTCCGTCAGGTGCAAAACACAAAAACAGAAAGCAACTACCCACAAACACCAGGTGGGAACAGGCTAAGTATGGTTCTCAATCAGAGACGACGATAGACAGCTGCCTCTGATTGGGAACCATACCAGGCCAAACACAGAAATACAAAACATAGAACAAAAACATAGAATGCCCACCCCAACTCACGCCCTGACCAAACCAAAATAGAGACATAACAAAGGAACTAAGGTCAGGACGTGACAAGTAGCCTCAACAGCACTCTGTAGGGTAGCACCATGGTGTAGCCGGAGGACAGCTAGCTTCCATCCTCCACTGGATACATTGACTTCAATACAAAACCTAGGAGGCTCATGGTTCTTTTCCCCTTCCACAGTAATTATGACAACTTCCGGGGGACATCCTCCAACCTATCAGAGCTCTTGCAGCATGAACCGACATGTTGTCCACCCAATCAAAGGATCAGAGAATAAATCTAGTACTGAAAACATAAGCTACAGCTAGCTAGCACTGCAGTGTATAACATGTGGCAAGTAGTTGACTCACAGAGAAAGACAATAGTTTAACAGATTTGAACAAATTCATTTCTTCAAAAATGGAGAAGCTAGAGAGAGCTATGTTTTGTCATTTTACTTTCTCTTCCTTAGCTAGAAAATGCAGCTAGCTAGTTTAGCCTACTCAAACACCTGGCTCAAACAGAGGGATGCTCTGTTAGCTAGCTGGCTATAACAGAGGGATGCTATGTTGCTAGCTGGTTATAACAGAGGGATGCTATGTTAGCTAGCTGGCTATAACAGAGGGATGCTATGTTGCTAGCTGGTTATAACAGAGGGATGCTATGTTAGCTAGCTGGCTATAACAGAGGGATGCTATGTTAGCTAGCTGGCTATAACAGAGGGATGCTATGTTGCTAGCTGGTTATAACAGATGGATGCTATGTTAGCTAGCTGGCTATAACAGAGGGATGCTATGTTAGCTAGCTGGCTATAACAGAGGGATGCTATGTTAGCTAGCTGGCTATAACAGAGGGATGCTATGTTAGCTAGCTGGCTATAACAGAGGGATGCTATGTTAGCTAGCTGGCTATAACAGAGGGATGCTATGTTAGCTAGCTGGCTATAACAGAGGGATGCTATGTTAGCTAGCTGGCTATAACAGAGGGATGCTATGTTAGCTAGCTGGCTATAACAGAGGGATGCTATGTTAGCTAGCTGGCTATAACAGAGGGATGCTATGTTAGCTAGCTGGCTATAACAGAGGGATGCTATGTTAGCTAGCTGGCTATAACAGAGGGATGCTATGTTAGCTAGCTGGTTATAACAGAGGGATGCTATGTTAGCTAGCTGGCTATAACAGAGGGATGCTATGTTAGCTAGCTGGCTATAACAGAGGGATGCTATGTTAGCTAGCTGGTTATAACAGAGGGATGCTATGTTAGCTAGCTGGCTATAACAGAGGGATGCTATGTTAGCTAGCTGGCTATAACAGAGGGATGCTATGTTAGCTAGCTGGCTATAACAGAGGGATGCTATGTTAGCTAGCTGGCTATAACAGAGGGATGCTATGTTAGCTAGCTGGCTATAACAGAGGGATGCTATGTTAGCTAGCTGGCTATAACAGAGGTATGCTATGTTAGCTAGCTGGCTATAACAGAGGGATGCTATGTTAGCTAGCTGGCTATAACAGAGGGATGCTATGTTAGCTAGCTGGCTATAACAGAGGGATGCTATGTTAGCTAGCTGGCTATAACAGATGGATGCTATGTTAGCTAGCTGGCTATAACAGATGGATGCTATGTTAGCTAGCTGGCTATGACGATCCAACACAACACTGGAACTCTTCCAAGTCAAGGTAAGCTTTTGGTTTTATTAATTGTGCTAAACTGCTTACTCACTGTAACGTTACTGCATGATTGTAGCGGATTTACTAACACGTTAGTTCTATTAGCTATGTTGACTATGATGTTACTTTAGCTAATATGAGGACAACGATGTTGGCTGTGTGTAGCGGTTATGATAGGGTTTGGCTTGGAAAGTTTTTTTTCTTTTTTCACCTGGTCTCACACAGCTGATGTGTTGTGCATTGAAGTCCACAAGCGAAGGGAAAATGTGAGAGGAGGAGAGCGCGTAGATGCAAGAAGGAATTATACAACGTGGCTGCTATGAAAGTGAACTGTGTTTGTGAGATCAGGGGTGTATTCATTCCGCCAATTCTGTTGAAAAACATGCACTGGTATTTTTCCTGAGTAAAAAAAGAACAGGTGTATATCCAGAGATGAACTGTAGGTGGCGATGATGACCAGTAATTCCAGCCAGACAGCCCTTTGTACTGTACTGTACCAGCAGGAACAATAGAAGCTATAGAGGAGGAAAAACATATTTTGCTCATATGGTGTCTAGGATTATGACCAATATGGAGTAGATTTAACACCATGCATGTTTGTTTGGTCTACTAAGTTAAACACTTTGTCTTTGGGATGGATGGATGGATGAAGATTGATACAGAGAGAGAAAGCGATGGATAAAGATAAAGAGATGGCTAAAGATAGATAAAGATATGGATAGAGAGAGATAAATAGATGGATAGAGAGAGATAAAGAGATGGATAGAGAGAGATAAATAGATGGATAGAGAGAGATAAAGAGATGGATAGAGAGAGAAAGCGATGGAGAAAGATAGATGCAGAGAGATGCCTTGGTCCTCATTTATGATGGAGAATGATGGATGCAGAGAGATGCCTTGGTCCTCATTTATGATGGAGAATGATGGATGCAGAGAGATGCCTTGGTCCTCATTTATGATGGAGAAAGATGGATGCAGAGAGATGCCTTGGTCCTCATTTATGATGGAGAATGATGGATGCAGAGAGATGCCTTGGTCCTCATTTATGATGGAGAAAGATGGATGCAGAGAGATGCCTTGGTCCTCATTTATGATGGAGAAAGATGGATGCAGAGAGATGCCTTGGTCCTCATTTATGATGGAGAATGATGGATGCAGAGAGATGCCTTGGTCCTCATTTATGATGGAGAAAGATGGATGCAGAGAGATGCCTTGGTCCTCATTTATGATGGAGAAAGATGGATGCAGAGAGATGCCTTGGTCCTCATTTATGATGGAGAAAGATGGATGCAGAGTGATGCCTTGGTCCTCATTTATGATGGAGAATGATGGATGCAGAGAGATGCCTTGGTCCTCATTTATGATGGAGAAAGATGGATGCAGAGAGATGCCTTGGTCCTCATTTATGATGGAGAAAGATGGATGCAGAGAGATGCCTTGGTCCTCATTTATGATGGAGAAAGATGGATGCAGAGAGATGCCTTGGTCCTCATTTATGATGGAGAAAGATGGATGCAGAGAGATGCCTTGGTCCTCATTTATGATGGAGAAAGATGGATGCAGAGAGATGCCTTGGTCCTCATTTATGATGGAGAAAGATGGATGCAGAGTGATGCCTTGGTCCTCATTTATGATGGAGAAAGATGGATGCAGAGAGATGCCTTGGTCCTCATTTATGATGGAGAATGATGGATGCAGAGAGATGCCTTGGTCCTCATTTATGATGGAGAAAGATGGATGCAGAGAGATGCCTTGGTCCTCATTTATGATGGAGAATGATGGATGCAGAGAGATGCCTTGGTCCTCATTTATGATGGAGAAAGATGGATGCAGAGAGATGCCTTGGTCCTCATTTATGATGGAGAAAGATGTTGAATTTAAAATAAAGGATTTGTAATTAGAGAATATTTCATATTAAAACGTCCATCACAACAATGACTTCTCTTTGTGATAACGTCAATAAAGATAGCATTATAATAAAACAATACTTTTTATAAAGTATAAAGAAAATATACTATTTTAAAAAAGGTTACTTTCTACTATTTCTACATTAGTATACAAAATATATGTATGTATGCATACTGTTGATGTTTATCAATTATTTTTCTGTAAATAACGTCCCCAAATTCCTTGGTTTTCCAGACATCCTAGTTTGAGTATTGTCAGATTTCCTGCTTATTTCCTGATGACCTGTTGTGTCTGCAGCTCTCGGCTAGGAATTGTCTACATCTCCACACCCAGGAAACTGGACTGCCTCGGGTCTCTGTTCTGTCTCAATAGGGCGGCCATGTAGTGAATTAAGGAGCAGGGCTTGAACCAGTGACTCTGATGTTAGGCTACATGGCAGGGTGCATTACTTAAGCCTGCCTCTCGTACCATCGAGTTCCAGACCTCTTGGTAGAGGGTGCAGGTATGGTTACATTGACACACAGACACAGACAGTGGGAGGTTTCACTAGTAAAGTTTCTCTCTGGGACGTCAATGCTGCTGGTAACTTCACAGGAGAATCCCAGGATAACATCTACAGTGCCTTCAGAAGTATCCATACCCCTTGACTTATTCCACATTTTGTTTTTACTGCCTGAATTCAAAATGGATCAAATTGACCCCCCCCCCCCCCCCCCCCCACACACACACACACACACACACACTCATCTACACACAATAATGAGAAAGTGAAAACATGTTTTTAGAAATGTTAGAAAATTTACTGAAAATGAAATACAGAAATATCTTATATATATTTATTTAAATATTTTATTCATATCCCCGAGTTGATACTTTGTAAAAAAGCGCCTTTGGCGTTTGATTACAGCTGTGAGTCTTTCTGGGTAAGTCTCTAAGAGTGATTACAGCTGTGAGTCTTTCTGGGTAAGTCTCTAAGAGTGATTACAGCCGTGAGTCTTTCTGGGTAAGTCTCTAAGAGTGATTACAGCTGTGAGTCTTTCTGGGTAAGTCTCTAAGAGTGATTACAGCTGTGAGTCTTTCTGGGTAAGTCTCTAAGAGTGATTACAGCCGTGAGTCTTTCTGGGTAAGTCTCTAAGAGTGATTACAGCCGTGAGTCTTTCTGGGTAAGTCTCTAAGAGTGATTACAGCCGTGAGTCTTTCTGGGTAAGTCTCTAAGAGTGATTACAGCCGTGAGTCTTTCTGGGTAAGTCTCTAAGAGTGATTACAGCTGTGAGTCTTTCTGGGTAAGTCTGTAAGAGTGATTACAGCCGTGAGTCTTTCTGGGTAAGTCTCTAAGAGTGATTACAGCTGTGAGTCTTTCTGGGTAAGTCTCTAGAAGTGATTACAGCTGTGAGTCTTTCTGGGTAAGTCTCTAAGAGTGATTACAGCTGTGAGTCTTTCTGGGTAAGTCTCTAAGAGTGATTACAGCTGTGAGTCTTTCTGGGTAAGTCTCTAAGAGTGATTAAAGCTGTGAGTCTTTCTGGGTAAGTCTCTAAGAGTGATTACAGCCGTGAGTCTTTCTGGGTAAGTCTCTAAGAGTGATTACAGCTGTGAGTCTTTCTGGGTAAGTCTCTAAGAGTGATTACAGCTGTGAGTCTTTCTGGGTAAGTCTCTAAGAGCTATTACAGCTGTGAGTCTTTCTGGGTAAGTCTCTAAGAGTGATTACAGCTGTGAGTCTTTCTGGCTAAGTCTCTAAGAGCTTTACACACCTGAATTGTTTCATTATTTTATTTGACCTTTATTTAAATTAGGCAAGTCAGTTAAGAACAAATTCTTATTTTCAATGACGGCCTACCGGGGAACAGTGGGTTAACTGCCTTGTTCAGGGGGCAGAATGACAGATGTTTACCTTGTCAGTTCAGGGATTTGATTTTACAACACTTTTGGTTATTAGTCCAACGCTCTAACCACTAGACTACCTGCCGCATCTACACTCTAACCACTAGGCTACCTGCCGCATCTACACTCTAACCACTAGGCTACCTGCCGCATCTACACTCTAACCACTAGGCTACACTGCCGCCTCTACACTCTAACCACTAGGCTACCTGCCGCCTCTACACTCTAACCACTAGGCTACCTGCCGCCCCTACACTCTAACCACTAGGCTACCTGCCGCCTCTACACTCTAACCACTAGGCTACCTGCCGCCTCTACGCTCTAACCACTAGGCTACCTGCCGCCTCTACGCTCTAACCACTAGGCTACCTGCCGCCTCTACGCTCTAACCACTAGGCTACCTGCCGCCGCTACACTCTAACCACTAGGCTACCTGCCGCCTCTACACTCTAACCACTAGGCTACCTGCCGCCGCTACACTCTAACCACTAGGCTACCTGCCGCCGCTACACTCTAACCACTAGGCTACCTGCCGCCTCTACGCTCTAACCACTAGGCTACCTGCCGCCTCTACGCTCTAACCACTAGGCTACCTGCCGCCGCTACACTCTAACCACTAGGCTACCTGCCGCCTCTACGCTCTAACCACTAGGCTACCTGCCGCCGCTACACTCTAACCACTAGGCTACCTGCCGCCTCTACGCTCTAACCACTAGGCTACCTGCCGCCTCTACACTCTAACCACTAGGCTACCTGCCACCTCTACGCTCTAACCACTAGGCTACCTGCCGCCTCTACACTCTAACCACTAGGCTACCTGCCGCCTCTACGCTCTAACCACTAGGCTACCTGCCGCCTCTACACTCTAACCACTAGGCTACCTGCCGCCTCTACGCTCTAACCACTAGGCTACCTGCCGCCTCTACACTCTAACCACTAGGCTACCTGCCGCCTCTACACTCTAACCACTAGGCTACCTGCCGCCCCTACACTCTAACCACTAGGCTACCTGCCGCCTCTACACTCTAACCACTAGGCTACCTGCCGCCTCTACACTCTAACCACTAGGCTACCTGCCGCCTCTACACTCTAACCACTAGGCTACCTGCCGCCTCTACACTCTAACCACTAGGCTACCTGCCGCCTCTACGCTCTAACCACTAGGCTACCTGCCGCCGCTACACTCTAACCACTAGGCTACCTGCCGCCTCTACACTCTAACCACTAGGCTACCTGCCGCCGCTACACTCTAACCACTAGGCTACCTGCCGCCGCTACACTCTAACCACTAGGCTACCTGCCGCCTCTACGCTCTAACCACTAGGCTACCTGCCGCCTCTACGCTCTAACCACTAGGCTACCTGCCGCCGCTACACTCTAACCACTAGGCTACCTGCCGCCTCTACGCTCTAACCACTAGGCTACCTGCCGCCGCTACACTCTAACCACTAGGCTACCTGCCGCCTCTACGCTCTAACCACTAGGCTACCTGCCGCCTCTACACTCTAACCACTAGGCTACCTGCCACCTCTACGCTCTAACCACTAGGCTACCTGCCGCCTCTACACTCTAACCACTAGGCTACCTGCCGCCTCTACGCTCTAACCACTAGGCTACCTGCCGCCTCTACACTCTAACCACTAGGCTACCTGCCGCCTCTACGCTCTAACCACTAGGCTACCTGCCGCCTCTACACTCTAACCACTAGGCTACCTGCCGCCTCTACACTCTAACCACTAGGCTACCTGCCGCCCCTACACTCTAACCACTAGGCTACCTGCCGCCTCTACACTCTAACCACTAGGCTACCTGCCGCCTCTACACTCTAACCACTAGGCTACCTGCCGCCTCTACACTCTAACCACTAGGCTACCTGCCGCCTCTACACTCTAACCACTAGGCTACCTTGCGCCCCCAGACGTTGTAATTATGCACTAATTAATTCACATACGAAATACGAATGGAACCTTGAACTCCAACAGAATGTTGGATGTCTGTTAACAGTAAAAAGTGTAATTATTTAATTAGAAGTCCTACTGAAGATATTTTACATTGACATCATTTAGCAGACGCTCTCATCCAGACTGACAGTAAGTAGTGAGTTCATACATGTTCATATTAGTCCCCCCCCCCCCCCCCCCCCCCCGTGGGAATTGAACGCACAACCCTGATGCTCTACCAGCTGCTGGGCACAGGTGTGTAGGCCACGGACAGAGGACCAGCCGGTGGTGGAGTAGTCCGTAGCCAGAGCGGAGGACTGATGTGGGTGATGGTGTGGACTGGGTGGTGGGTTGGCCCTCAGTACAGCCCTCCAGTACAGTCCCCAGTACAGCCCTCCAGTACAGCCCTCAGTACAGCCCTCCAGTACAGCCCTCAGTACAGCCCCCAGTACAGCCCTCAGTACAGCCCCCCAGTACAGCCCCCAGTACAGCCCCCAGTACAGCCCCCAGTACAGCCTCCAGTACAGCCTCCAGTACAGCCTTCAGTACAGCCTCCAGTACAGCCCCCAGTACAGCCCCCCAGTACAGCCCCCCAGTACAGCCCCCAGTACAGCCCTCCAGTACAGCCCTCCAGTACAGGCCTCCAGTACAGCCCTCCAATACAGCCCTCCAATACAGCCCTCCAGTACAGCCTCCAGTACAGCCTTCAGTACAGCCTCCAGTACAGCCCCCAGTACAGCCCCCCAGTACAGCCCCCCAGTACAGCCCCCAGTACAGCCCTCCAGTACAGCCCTCCAGTACAGGCCTCCAGTACAGCCCTCCAATACAGCCCTCCAATACAGCCCTCCAGTACAGTCCCCAGTACAGCCCTCCAGTACAGCCCCCAGTACAGCCCCCAGTACAGCCCTCCAGTACAGCCCTCCAGTACAGCCCTCCAGTACAGCCCCCAGTACAGCCCCCTAGTTCAGCCCTCCAGTACAGCCCTCCAGTACAGCCCTCCAGTACAGCCCTCCTGTACAGCCCCGAGTACAGCCTCCAGTACAGCCCCCAGTAAAGCCCTCCAGTACAGCCCCCAGTACAGCCCCCAGTACAGCCCTCCAGTACAGCCCTCCAGTACAGCCTCCAATACAGCCCCCCAGTACAGCCCCCAGTACGGCCTTCAGTACAGCCCCCAGTACAGCCCCCAGTACAGCCCTCCAGTACAGCCCTCCAGTACAGCCCCCAGTACAGCCCCCTAGTTCAGCCCTCCAGTACAGCCCTCCAGTACAGCCCTCCAGTACAGCCCTCCTGTACAGCCCCGAGTACAGCCCCCAGTACAGCCTCCAGTACAGCCCCCAGTACAGCCCCCAGTACAGCCCTCAGTATAGCCCCCAGTACAGCCTCCAGTACAGCCCTCCAATACAGCCCTCCAATACAGCCCTCCAGTACAGCCTCCAGTACAGCCTTCAGTACAGCCTCCAGTACAGCCCCCAGTACAGCCCCCCAGTACAGCCCCCCAGTACAGCCCCCAGTACAGCCCTCCAGTACAGCCCTCCAGTACAGGCCTCCAGTACAGCCCTCCAATACAGCCCTCCAATACAGCCCTCCAGTACAGTCCCCAGTACAGCCCTCCAGTACAGCCCCCAGTACAGCCCCCAGTACAGCCCTCCAGTACAGCCCTCCAGTACAGCCCTCCAGTACAGCCCCCAGTACAGCCCCCTAGTTCAGCCCTCCAGTACAGCCCTCCAGTACAGCCCTCCAGTACAGCCCTCCTGTACAGCCCCGAGTACAGCCTCCAGTACAGCCCCCAGTAAAGCCCTCCAGTACAGCCCCCAGTACAGCCCCCAGTACAGCCCTCCAGTACAGCCCTCCAGTACAGCCTCCAATACAGCCCCCCAGTACAGCCCCCAGTACGGCCTTCAGTACAGCCCCCAGTACAGCCCCCAGTACAGCCCTCCAGTACAGCCCTCCAGTACAGCCCTCCAGTACAGCCCCCAGTACAGCCCCCTAGTTCAGCCCTCCAGTACAGCCCTCCAGTACAGCCCTCCAGTACAGCCCTCCTGTACAGCCCCGAGTACAGCCCCCAGTACAGCCTCCAGTACAGCCCCCAGTACAGCCCCCAGTACAGCCCTCAGTATAGCCCCCAGTACAGCCTCCAGTACAGCCCCCAGTAAAGCCCTCCAGTACAGCCCCCAGTACAGCCCCCAGTACAGCCCTCCAGTACAGCCCTCCAGTACAGCCCTCCAGTACAGCCCTCCTGTACAGCCCCGAGTACAGCCCCCAGTACAGCCTCCAGTACAGCCCCCAGTACAGCCCCCAGTACAGCCCTCAGTATAGCCCCCAGTACAGCCCTCAGTACAGCCCTCAGTACAGCCCCCAGTACAGCCTCCAGTACAGCCCCCAGTACAGCCCTCCAGTACAGCCCTCCAGTACAGCCCTCCAGTACAGTCCCCAGTACAGCCCTCCAGTACAGCCCCCAGTACAGCCCCCCAGTACAGCCCCCCAGTACAGCCCCCAGTACAGCCCTCCAGTACAGCCCTCCAGTACAGGCCTCCAGTACAGCCCTCCAATACAGCCCTCCAATACAGCCCTCCAGTACAGTCCCCAGTACAGCCCTCCAGTACAGCCCCCAGTACAGCCCCCAGTACAGCCCTCCAGTACAGCCCTCCAGTACAGCCCTCCAGTACAGCCCCCAGTACAGCCCCCTAGTTCAGCCCTCCAGTACAGCCCTCCAGTACAGCCCTCCAGTACAGCCCTCCTGTACAGCCCCGAGTACAGCCCCCAGTACAGCCTCCAGTACAACCCCCAGTACAGCCCCCAGTACAGCCCTCAGTATAGCCCCCAGTACAGCCTCCAGTACAGCCCCCAGTAAAGCCCTCCAGTACAGCCCCCAGTACAGCCCCCAGTACAGCCCTCCAGTACAGCCCTCCAGTACAGCCCTCCTGTACAGCCCCGAGTACAGCCCCCAGTACAGCCTCCAGTACAGCCCCCAGTACAGCCCCCAGTACAGCCCTCAGTACAGCCCCCAGTACAGCCTCCAGTACAGCCCCCAGTACAGCCCTCAGTACAGCCCCCAGTACAGCCCCCAGTACGGCCTTCATTACAGCCTCCAGTACAGCCCCCAGTACAGCCCCCCAGTACAGCCCTCCAGTACAGCCCTCCAGTACAGCCCCCGGTACAGCCCTCCAGTACAGCCCTCCAGTACAGCCCCCATTACAGCCTCCAGTACAGCCCCCAGTACAGCCCCCAGTACATCCCTCCAGTACAGCCCTCCAGTACAGTCCCCAGTACAGGCCTCCAGTACAGGCCTCCAGTACAGCCCTCCAATACAGCCCTCCAATACAGCCCTCCAGTACAGTCCCCAGTACAGCCCTCCAGTACAGCCCCCAGTACAGCCCCCAGCACAGCCCTCCAGTACAGCCCTCCAGTACAGCCCTCCAGTACAGGCCTCCAGTACAGCCCTCCAATACAGCCCTCCAATACAGCCCTCCAGTACAGCCTCCAGTACAGCCTTCATTACAGCCTCCAGTACAGCCCCCAGTACAGCCCCCCAGTACAGCCCCCCAGTACAGCCCCCAGTACAGCCCTCCAGTACAGCCCTCCAGTACAGGCCTCCAGTACAGCCCTCCAATACAGCCCTCCAATACAGCCCTCCAGTACAGTCCCCAGTACAGCCCTCCAGTACAGCCCCCAGTACAGCCCCCAGTACAGCCCTCCAGTACAGCCCTCCAGTACAGCCCTCCAGTACAGCCCCGAGTACAGCCCCCAGTACAGCCTCCAGTACAGCCCCCAGTACAGCCCCCAGTACAGCCCTCAGTATAGCCCCCAGTACAGCCTCCAGTACAGCCCCCAGTAAAGCCCTCCAGTACAGCCCCCAGTACAGCCCCCAGTACAGCCCTCCAGTACAGCCCTCCAGTACAGCCCTCCAGTACAGCCCTCCTGTACAGCCCCGAGTACAGCCCCCAGTACAGCCTCCAGTACAGCCCCCAGTACAGCCCCCAGTACAGCCCTCAGTATAGCCCCCAGTACAGCCTCCAGTACAGCCCCCAGTAAAGCCCTCCAGTACAGCCCCCAGTACAGCCCCCAGTACAGCCCCCAGTACAGCCCCCAGTACAGCCCCCCAGTACAGCCCTCCAGTACAGCCCTCCAGTACAGCCCCCGGTACAGCCCTCCAGTACAGCCCTCCAGTACAGCCCCCATTACAGCCTCCAGTACAGCCCCCAGTACAGCCCCCAGTACAGCCCTCCAGTACAGCCCTCCAGTACAGTCCCCAGTACAGGCCTCCAGTACAGGCCTCCAGTACAGCCCTCCAATACAGCCCTCCAATACAGCCCTCCAGTACAGTCCCCAGTACAGCCCTCCAGTACAGCCCCCAGTACAGCCCCCAGCACAGCCCTCCAGTACAGCCCTCCAGTACAGCCCTCCAGTACAGGCCTCCAGTACAGCCCTCCAATACAGCCCTCCAATACAGCCCTCCAGTACAGCCTCCAGTACAGCCTTCAGTACAGCCTCCAGTACAGCCCCCAGTACAGCCCCCCAGTACAGCCCCCCAGTACAGCCCCCAGTACAGCCCTCCAGTACAGCCCTCCAGTACAGGCCTCCAGTACAGCCCTCCAATACAGCCCTCCAATACAGCCCTCCAGTACAGTCCCCAGTACAGCCCTCCAGTACAGCCCCCAGTACAGCCCCCAGTACAGCCCTCCAGTACAGCCCTCCAGTACAGCCCTCCAGTACAGCCCCCAGTACAGCCCCCTAGTTCAGCCCTCCAGTACAGCCCTCCAGTACAGCCCTCCAGTACAGCCCTCCTGTACAGCCCCGAGTACAGCCCCCAGTACAGCCTCCAGTACAGCCCCCAGTACAGCCCCCAGTACAGCCCTCAGTATAGCCCCCAGTACAGCCTCCAGTACAGCCCCCAGTAAAGCCCTCCAGTACAGCCTCCAGTACAGCCCCCAGTACAGCCCTCCTGTACAGGCCCGAGTACAGCCCCCAGTACAGCCTCCAGTACAGCCCCCAGTACAGCCCCCAGTACAGCCCTCAGTATAGCCCCCAGTACAGCCTCCAGTACAGCCCCCAGTACAGCCCTCAGTACAGCCCTCAGTACAGCCCCCAGTACAGCCTCCAGTACAGCCCCCAGTACAGCCCTCAGTACAGCCCCCAGTACAGCCCCCAGTACGGCCTTCAGTACAGCCTCCAGTACAGCCCCCAGTACAGCCCCCCAGTACAGCCCTCCAGTACAGCCCTCCAGTACAGCCCCCGGTACAGCCCTCCAGTACAGCCCTCCAGTACAGCCCCCATTACAGCCTCCAGTACAGCCCCCAGTACAGCCCCCAGTACAGCCCTCCAGTACAGCCCTCCAGTACAGTCCCCAGTACAGGCCTCCAGTACAGGCCTCCAGTACAGCCCTCCAATACAGCCCTCCAATACAGCCCTCCAGTACAGTCCCCAGTACAGCCCTCCAGTACAGCCCCCAGTACAGCCCCCAGCACAGCCCTCCAGTACAGCCCTCCAGTACAGCCCTCCAGTACAGGCCTCCAGTACAGCCCTCCAATACAGCCCTCCAATACAGCCCTCCAGTACAGCCTCCAGTACAGCCTTCAGTACAGCCTCCAGTACAGCCCCCAGTACAGCCCCCCAGTACAGCCCCCCAGTACAGCCCCCAGTACAGCCCTCCAGTACAGGCCTCCAGTACAGCCCTCCAATACAGCCCTCCAATACAGCCCTCCAGTACAGTCCCCAGTACAGCCCTCCAGTACAGCCCCCAGTACAGCCCCCAGTACAGCCCTCCAGTACAGCCCTCCAGTACAGCCCTCCAGTACAGCCCCCAGTACAGCCCCCTAGTTCAGCCCTCCAGTACAGCCCTCCAGTACAGCCCTCCAGTACAGCCCTCCTGTACAGCCCCGAGTACAGCCCCCAGTACAGCCTCCAGTACAGCCCCCAGTACAGCCCCCAGTACAGCCCTCAGTATAGCCCCCAGTACAGCCTCCAGTACAGCCCCCAGTAAAGCCCTCCAGTACAGCCCCCAGTACAGCCCCCAGTACAGCCCTCCAGTACAGCCCTCCAGTACAGCCCTCCAGTACAGCCCCGAGTACAGCCCCCAGTACAGCCTCCAGTACAGCCCCCAGTACAGCCCCCAGTACAGCCCTCAGTATAGCCCCCAGTACAGCCTCCAGTACAGCCCCCAGTAAAGCCCTCCAGTACAGCCCCCAGTACAGCCCCCAGTACAGCCCCCAGTACAGCCCCCAGTACAGCCCCCCAGTACAGCCCTCCAGTACAGCCCTCCAGTACAGCCCCCGGTACAGCCCTCCAGTACAGCCCTCCAGTACAGCCCCCATTACAGCCTCCAGTACAGCCCCCAGTACAGCCCCCAGTACAGCCCTCCAGTACAGCCCTCCAGTACAGTCCCCAGTACAGGCCTCCAGTACAGGCCTCCAGTACAGCCCCCAGTACAGCCTCCAGTACAGCCCCCAGTACAGCCCCCAGTACAGCCCTCAGTATAGCCCCCAGTACAGCCTCCAGTACAGCCCCCAGTAAAGCCCTCCAGTACAGCCCCCAGTACAGCCCCCAGTACAGCCCTCCAGTACAGCCCTCCAGTACAGCCCTCCAGTACAGCCCTCCTGTACAGGCCCGAGTACAGCCCCCAGTACAGCCTCCAGTACAGCCCCCAGTACAGCCCCCAGTACAGCCCTCAGTATAGCCCCCAGTACAGCCTCCAGTACAGCCCCCAGTACAGCCCTCAGTACAGCCCTCAGTACAGCCCCCAGTACAGCCTCCAGTACAGCCCCCAGTACAGCCCTCAGTACAGCCCCCAGTACAGCCCCCAGTACGGCCTTCAGTACAGCCTCCAGTACAGCCCCCAGTACAGCCCCCCAGTACAGCCCTCCAGTACAGCCCTCCAGTATAGCCCCCGGTACAGCCCTCCAGTACAGCCCTCCAGTACAGCCCCCATTACAGCCTCCAGTACAGCCCCCAGTACAGCCCCCAGTACAGCCCTCCAGTACAGCCCTCCAGTACAGTCCCCAGTACAGGCCTCCAGTACAGGCCTCCAGTACAGCCCTCCAATACAGCCCTCCAATACAGCCCTCCAGTACAGTCCCCAGTACAGCCCCCAGTACAGCCCCCAGTTCAGCCCCCAGTACAGCCCTCCAGTACAGCCCCCAGTACAGCCCTCAGTACAGCCCCCAGTACAGCCCCCAGTACAGCATTCAGTACAGCCTCCAGTACAGCCCCCAGTACAGCCCCCCAGTACAGCCCTCCAGTACAGCCCTCCAGTACAGCCCCCGGTACAGCCCTCCAGTACAGCCCTCCAGTACAGCCCCCATTACAGCCTCCAGTACAGCCCCCAGTACAGCCCCCAGTACAGCCCTCCAGTACAGCCCTCCAGTACAGTCCCCAGTACAGGCCTCCAGTACAGGCCTCCAGTACAGCCCTCCAATACAGCCCTCCAATACAGCCCTCCAGTACAGTCCCCAGTACAGCCCTCCAGTACAGCCCCCAGTACAGCCCCCAGCACAGCCCTCCAGTACAGCCCTCCAGTACAGCCCTCCAGTACAGCCCCCAGTACAGCCCCCAGTGCAGCCCCCTAGTACAGCCCTCCAGTACAGCCCCCAGTACAGGCCTCCAGTACAGGCCTCCAGTACAGCCCTCCAATACAGCCCTCCAATACAGCCCTCCAGTACAGTCCCCAGTACAGCCCTCCAGTACAGCCCCCAGTACAGCCCCCAGCACAGCCCTCCAGTACAGCCCTCCAGTACAGCCCTCCAGTACAGGCCTCCAGTACAGCCCTCCAATACAGCCCTCCAATACAGCCCTCCAGTACAGCCTCCAGTACAGCCTTCAGTACAGCCTCCAGTACAGCCCCCAGTACAGCCCCCCAGTACAGCCCCCCAGTACAGCCCCCAGTACAGCCCTCCAGTACAGCCCTCCAGTACAGGCCTCCAGTACAGCCCTCCAATACAGCCCTCCAATACAGCCCTCCAGTACAGTCCCCAGTACAGCCCTCCAGTACAGCCCCCAGTACAGCCCCCAGTACAGCCCTCCAGTACAGCCCTCCAGTTCAGCCCTCCAGTACAGCCCCCAGTACAGCCCCCTAGTTCAGCCCTCCAGTACAGCCCTCCAGTACAGCCCTCCAGTACAGCCCTCCTGTACAGCCCCGAGTACAGCCCCCAGTACAGCCTCCAGTACAGCCCCCAGTACAGCCCCCAGTACAGCCCTCAGTATAGCCCCCAGTACAGCCTCCAGTACAGCCCCCAGTAAAGCCCTCCAGTACAGCCCCCAGTACAGCCCCCAGTACAGCCCTCCAGTACAGCCCTCCAGTACAGCCCTCCAGTACAGCCCTCCTGTACAGCCCCGAGTACAGCCCCCAGTACAGCCTCCAGTACAGCCCCCAGTACAGCCCCAGTACAGCCCTCAGTATAGCCCCCAGTACAGCCTCCAGTACAGCCCCCAGTAAAGCCCTCCAGTACAGCCCCCAGTACAGCCCCCAGTACAGCCCCCAGTACAGCCCTCCAGTACAGCCCCCAGTACAGCCCTCAGTACAGCCCCCAGTACAGCCCCCAGTACGGCATTCAGTACAGCCTCCAGTACAGCCCCCAGTACAGCCCCCCAGTACAGCCCTCCAGTACAGCCCTCCAGTACAGCCCCCGGTACAGCCCTCCAGTACAGCCCTCCAGTACAGCCCCCATTACAGCCTCCAGTACAGCCCCCAGTACAGCCCCCAGTACAGCCCTCCAGTACAGCCCTCCAGTACAGTCCCCAGTACAGGCCTCCAGTACAGGCCTCCAGTACAGCCCTCCAATACAGCCCTCCAATACAGCCCTCCAGTACAGTCCCCAGTACAGCCCTCCAGTACAGCCCCCAGTACAGCCCCCAGCACAGCCCTCCAGTACAGCCCTCCAGTACAGCCCTCCAGTACAGCCCCCAGTACAGCCCCCAGTGCAGCCCCCTAGTACAGCCCTCCAGTACAGCCCTCCAGTGCAGCGCTCCAGTACAGCCCCCTAGTACAGCCCTCCAGTACAGCCCTCCAGTACAGCCCTCCTGTACAGCCCCCAGTACAGCCCCCAGTACAGCCTCCAGTACAGCCTCCAGTACAGCCCCCAGTACAGCCCTCAGTACAGCCCTCAGTACAGCCCCCAGTACAGCCTCCAGTACAGCCCCCAGTACAGCCCTCCAGTACAGCCCCCAGTACAGCCCCCAGTACAGCCCCCAGTACAGCCTCCAGTACAGCCTCCAGTACAGCCCCCAGTACAGCCCTCAGTACAGCCCTCAGTACAGCCCCCAGTACAGCCTCCAGTACAGCCCCCAGTACAGCCCTCAGTACAGCCCCCCAGTACAGCCCTCCAGTACAGCCCTCCAGTACAGCCCCCGGTACAGCCCTCCAGTACAGCCCTCCAGTACATCCCCCATTACAGCCTCCAGTACAGCCCCCAGTACAGCCCCCAGTACAGCCCTCCAGTACAGCCCTCCAGTACAGTCCCCAGTACAGGCCTCCAGTACAGGCCTCCAGTACAGCCCTCCAATACAGCCCTCCAATACAGCCCTCCAGTACAGTCCCCAGTACAGCCCTCCAGTACAGCCCCCAGTACAGCCCCCAGCACAGCCCTCCAGTACAGCCCTCCAGTACAGCCCTCCTGTACAGCCCTCCAGTACAGGCCTCCAGTACAGCCCTCCAATACAGCCCTCCAATACAGCCCTCCAGTACAGCCTCCAGTACAGCCTTCAGTACAGCCTCCAGTACAGCCCCCAGTACAGCCCCCCAGTACAGCCCCCCAGTACAGCCCCCAGTACAGCCCTCCAGTACAGCCCTCCAGTACAGGCCTCCAGTACAGCCCTCCAATACAGCCCTCCAATACAGCCCTCCAGTACAGTCCCCAGTACAGCCCTCCAGTACAGCCCCCAGTACAGCCCCCAGTACAGCCCTCCAGTACAGCCCTCCAGTACAGCCCTCCAGTACAGCCCCCAGTACAGCCCCCTAGTTCAGCCCTCCAGTACAGCCCTCCAGTACAGCCCTCCAGTACAGCCCTCCTGTACAGCCCCGAGTACAGCCCCCAGTACAGCCTCCAGTACAGCCCCCAGTACAGCCCTCAGTATAGCCCCCAGTACAGCCTCCAGTACAGCCCCCAGTAAAGCCCTCCAGTACAGCCCCCAGTACAGCCCCCAGTACAGCCCCCAGTACAGCCCTCCAGTACAGCCCCCAGTACAGCCCTCAGTACAGCCCCCAGTACAGCCCCCAGTACGGCCTTCAGTACAGCCTCCAGTACAGCCCCCAGTACAGCCCCCCAGTACAGCCCTCCAGTACAGCCCTCCAGTACAGCCCCCGGTACAGCCCTCCAGTACAGCCCTCCAGTACAGCCCCCATTACAGCCTCCAGTACAGCCCCCAGTACAGCCCCCAGTACAGCCCTCCAGTACAGCCCTCCAGTACAGTCCCCAGTACAGGCCTCCAGTACAGGCCTCCAGTACAGCCCTCCAATACAGCCCTCCAATACAGCCCTCCAGTACAGTCCCCAGTACAGCCCTCCAGTACAGCCCCCAGTACAGCCCCCAGCACAGCCCTCCAGTACAGCCCTCAAGTACAGCCCTCAAGTACAGCCCCCAATACAGCCCCCAGTGCAGCCCCCTAGTACAGCCCTCCAGTACAGCCCCCAGTACAGCCCTCCAGTACAGCCCCCAGTACAGCCCCCAGTACAGCCCCCAGTACAGCCCTCCAGTACAGCCCCCAGTACAGGCCTCCAGTACAGCCCTCCAGTACAGCCCCCAGTACAGCCTCCAGTACAGCCTCCAGTACAGCCCCCAGTACAGCCCTCCAGTACATCCCTCCAGTACAGTCCCCGGTACAGCCTCCAGTACAGCCTCCAGTACATCCCTCCAGTACAGTCCCCAGTACAGCCCTCCAGTACAGGCCTCCAGTACAGCCCTCCAATACAGCCCTCCAATACAGCCCTCCAGTACAGTCCCCAGTACAGCCCTCCAGTAAAGCCCCCAGTACAGCCCCCAGTACAGCCCTCCAGTACAGCCCTCCAGTACAGCCCCCAGTACAGCCCCCAGTACAGCCTCCAGTACAGCCTTCAGTACAGCCTCCAGTACAGTCCCCAGTACAGCCCCCAGTACAGCCCTCCAGTACAGCCCTCCAGTACAGCCCCCGGTACAGCCATCCAGTACAGCCCTCCAGTACAGCCCCCAGTACAGCCCTCCAGTACAGCCCTCCAGTACAGGCCTCCAGTACAGCCCTCCAATACAGCCCTCCAATACAGCCCTCCAGTACAGCCCCCAGTACAGCCCTCCAGTACAGCCCTCAGTACAGCCCCCAGTACAGCCCTCCAGTACAGCCCTCCAGTACAGCCCCCTAGTACAGCCCTCCAGTACAGCCCTCCAGTACAGCCCTCCAGTACAGCCCCCTAGTACAGCCCTCCAGTACAGCCCTCCAGTACAGCCCCCTAGCACAGCCCTCCAGTACAGCCCTCCAGTACAGCCCTCCTGTACAGCCCCCAGTACAGCCCCCAGTACAGCCTCCAGTACAGCCTCCAGTACAGCCCCCAGTACAGCCCCCAGTACAGCCCTCAGTACAGCCCTCAGTACAGCCCCCAGTACAGCCTCCAGTACAGCCCCCAGTACAGCCCTCCAGTACAGCCCCCAGTACAGCCCCCAGTACAGCCCCCAGTACAGCCCACCAGTACAGCCCCCAGTACAGGCCTCCAGTACAGCCCTCCAGTACAGCCCCCAGTACAGCCTCCAGTACAGCCTCCAGTACAGCCTCCAGTACAGCCCCCAGTACAGCCCTCCAGTACAGCCCTCCAGTACAGTCCCCAGTACAGCCCTCCAGTACAGGCCTCCAGTACAGCCCTCCAATACAGCCCTCCAATACAGCCCTCCAGTACAGTCCCCAGTACAGCCCTCCAGTACAGCCCCCAGTACAGCCCCCAGTACATCCCTCCAGTACAGCCCTCCAGTACAGCCCTCCAGTACACCCCCCTAGTACAGCCCTCCAGTACAGCCCTCCAGTACAGCTCCCTAGTACAGCCCTCCAGTACAGCCCTCCAGTACAGCCCTCCTGTACAGCCCCCAGTACTGCCCCCAGTACAGCCTCCAGTACAGCCCCCAGTACAGTCCCCAGTACAGCCCTCAGTACAGCCCTCAGTACAGCCCCCAGTACAGCCTCCAGTACAGCCCCCAGTACAGCCCCCAGTACAGCCCCCAGTACAGCCCCCTAGTACAGCCCTCCAGTGCAGCCCTCCAGTATAGCCCTCCTGTATAGTCCCCAGTACCACCCTCCAGTACAGCCCTCCAGTACAGCCCTCAGTACAGCCCTCAGTACAGCCTTCAGTACAGCCCCCAGTACAGCCTCCAGTACAGCTTCCAGTACCGTCCCCAGTACAGCCTCCAGTACAGCCTCCAGTACAGCCCCCAGTACAGCCCTCCAGTACAGTCCCCAGTACAGCCCTCCAGTACAGCCCCCAGTACAGCCCCCAGTACAGCCTCCAGTACAGCCTCCAGTACAGCCCCCAGTACAGCCCCCAGTACAGCCCCCAGTACAGCCCCCAGTACAGCCCTCCAGTACAGCCCTCCAGTACAGCCCCCAGTACAGCCCCCAGTACAGCCCCCAGTACAGCCTCCAGTACAGCCTTCAGTACAGCCTCCAGTACAGTCCCCAGTACAGCCCCCAGTACAGCCCTCCAGTACAGCCCTCCAGTACAGCCCCCGGTACAGCCATCCAGTACAGCCCCCAGTACAGCCCCCAGTACAGTCCTCCAGTACAGCCCCCAGTACAGCCCTCCAGTACAGCCCTCCAGTACAGGCCTCCAGTACAGCCCTCCAATACAGCCCTCCAATACAGCCCTCCAGTACAGCCCCCAGTACAGCCCCCAGTACAGCCCCCAGTACAGCTCTCCAGTACAGCCCTCCAGTACAGCCCTCCAGTACAGCCCTCCAGTACAGCCCCCAGTACAGCCCCCAGTACAGCCAATATCTGACTCCAAAATAACACAATGAATTTATTTACCAGTCATTTCTATTGGGCACGTGATAATCTGAAACACAACCAAAACAAACAGCAAATGCATCCAACCAGTTTATAGAGTCACAAGCTTGATGTAGTCATTGAGTGCTAGGAATATGGGACCAAATACTAAACTTTTTGACTTCATTTAATACACATCAGTGAAGTTTTCCCAATACTTTTGGTTCCTCTTAAATGGGGTGGGGGGGTGGGCTATGTACAAACAGTGCTGTAATAAAAATATCTGTAATATGGATGAAAATACCCTCAAATTAAAGATGACAGTCAGCACATTGTATCCTTTCAAATCCAAAGTGCTGGAGTACAGAGCCACAACAACAACACATATTTCACTGTCCCAATACTTCTGTAGTTCACTGTATATTTAGTCTGTTTTCCTAGTCTTTGCTTCTCCTGAGATACATTATGACTCTCGGTTCATTACTTTATGACTCTCAGTTCATTATATTTATGACTCTCAGTTCAATACATTATGACTCTCAGTTCATTACATTATGACTCTCAGTTCATTACATTATGACTCTCAGTTCATTATATTATGACTCTTGGTTCATTACATCATGACTCTCGGTTCATTACATTATGACTCTCGGTTCATTACATTATGACTCTCGGTTCATTACATTATGACTCTCAGTTCATTATATTTATGACTCTCAGTTCAATACATTATGACTCTCAGTTCATTACTTTATGACTCTCAGTTCAATACATTATGACTCTCGGTTCATTACATTATGACTCTCAGTTCATTACATTATGACTCTCACTTCATTACATTGCAAGAATTGACCGATGAGGGTAGAGCCATGGCGGGACCTTTAAACACTAGAAGAGGACCATGGGAAAATATATTTCCTCTCATTTTTAAATACAAACTTTCCCCTTTTATTTTCACAGCAGAAACGGAGCCCAGCTTCAGGAAACTGCCAAATGGAAGCCCTGTCTTTAACGGACAGCAATGATTCCAGGATATTACAGGACAAAACTACCTTAAGGAGCGTGAAGCAGGGCTGTGTCTCCAGACAAACTGTTGGACTCAGCCAGAAGGGCTGTACTGCTCAGAGGTGGTACCCCAACAAGCAGGGCACATTTGCTGGGTCTGCATGAGATGCAGTTTGGCCTTTATAAGGAACAGACCTTCAAGGTAAGCCTAGTGGTTAGAGTGTAGGGGCGGCAGGTAGCCTAGTGGTTAGAGTGTAGAGGTGGCAGGTAGCCTAGTGGTTAGAGTGTAGAGGAGGTAGGTAGCCTAGTGGTTAGAGTGTAGGGGCAGCAGGTAGCCTAGTGGTTAGAGTGTAGGGGCGGCAGGTAGCCTAGTGGTTAGAGTGTAGGGGCGGTAGGTAGCCTAGTGGTTAGAGTGTAGAGGTGGCAGGTAGCCTAGTGGTTAGAGTGTAGGGGCGGCAGGTAGCCTAGTGGTTAGAGTGTAGGGGTGGCAGGTAGCCTAGTGGTTAGAGTGTAGGGGCGGCAGGTAGCCTAGTGGTTAGAGTGTAGGGGTGGCAGGTAGCCTAGTGGTTAGAGTGTAGGGGCGGTAGGTAGCCTAGTGGTTAGAGTGTAGAGGTGGCAGGTAGCCTAGCGGTTAGAGTGTAGGGGCGGCAGGTAGCCTAGTGGTTAGAGTGTAGGGGCGGCAGGTAGCCTAGTGGTTAGAGTGTAGGGGCGGCAGGTAGCCTAGTGGTTAGAGTGTAGGGGCGGCAGGTAGCCTAGTGGTTAGAGTGTAGAGGCGGTAGGTAGCCTAGTGGTTAGAGTGTAGAGGCGGCAGGTAGCCTAGTGGTTAGAGAGGAGGGGCGGCAGGTAGCCTAGTGGTTAGAGTGTAGAGGCGGCAGGTAGCCTAGTGGTTAGAGTGTAGGGGAGGCAGGTAGCCTAGTGGTTAGAGTGTAGGGGCGGCAGGTAGCCTAGTGGTTAGAGTGTAGGGGCGGCAGGTAGCCTAGTGGTTAGAGTGTAGGGGCGGCAGGTAGTCTAGTGGTTAGAGTGTAGGGGCGGCAGGTAGCCTAGTGGTTAGAGTGTAGGGGCGGCAGGTAGCCTAGTGGTTAGAGTGTTGGACTAGTAACCGAAAAGTCGCTGGATCGAATCCCCAAGCTGAGGATTCAGTCAGAGGTGGCAACCCAGCAAGCAGGGCACAGAAGTGATTTCAAAAGCCATGCCGCTAATAAAATGGTTTTAACGGGAATTACATGGAGCTCTTCCCTGAGAGCCAGGAGGCGATCTGTATTAAAAGGCAAACATCCTCCACACCTGTGCTTGTCGGTCCGTCCGTCCGTCTGTCAGTCGACTGACTGTCTTAAGGATATCCGTTCATCAGCCGAGGTTATGCCACCAGAAATAAACACAGACACAGCTGACATGAACTACCTGGTTGGCTCATTCGTAACGTCATTATCGCCAACCTACATGAACGAGCGGTTTAGAATGTAATGCTTAATATTACCAATAGATGGCGCCACATTCTTTTTTTTTTTTTTGCTCCCATTTTTTCCAATGTCTTGATTTTGTCTTTGTGTCTTGACCGCATGGTCCGGTAGACAAAGCAAGGTGGAGGCAATGCGCCGAGTTCACACTTTGCAGCGGACAGAACAATTCAATAGACTATGTTTTCTTTGGCTGTAAATGACAACAACAACAAAAACAACCACTGGCTATATTTGTTTTGCAAAAATATGACAAAATAACATTTGAGAAATATATTTTTAAGTTTGTAAGTCTTATTTTTTCCATAAACCTACCGCTCAAAATATATGTTTGGTAGATATAAACTATTATTATTAGCACCAAGAAATACGTCTCTTCATATCTTCCTGTTCAGGACCGAAATGTAAGAGATTGAATGTAAAAAGCAACAGTTTCTTATGAATTCAACAGAGCGTTTGTACTGTGTGTGTCTGGTCGTAGACAAGAAGCAGGAGAAGCAGCTCATCCTCTCTTACCGGGGAGACCTTCAAAGCGGCGGCGCCACCGCGCTTTGTTCACTTTCATTGTCTCTAATTCATTCATTTAAATCAGTTTCATCCATGTGGATGAAGGAAAACTGACAAGAACTGATCATGTAAATACAGAGTTTCCCGTTTTACCATGAACTGTGTGTTATTGCTTTCATGTTGAAGATGTGTATCTGATGCAATAGATGTATGGAGTTGACAAAGAAAATAAGGCACTGATAAATTAAATTAAATTAAAAAAAAGCAAATATCATTGTGTGAGAGTATAATTTAGCCCGCAGACAGTTGTTTTCTTGAGATCAAGAAAACAAGCACGTGGGTGTGTAGCTCATTTGGTTATTGGCACGCAGAGACCACTTGTTATTGTGTCATCAGAACACTTGGAATGGAGAGGCACAACCCTTTTACGCAACATACCACTTCATAAATCAACAGATTCTTTGTTCCTAGAAGAACATGCAACACACGCCCCTACATTTGCATATAGTGCCTACAGAAGGTACCCGGGCTGAACTGAAATCCTATCAGTTAAGAATATGAATGGCTAATAAAATAACCTCATGGTGTAGGCTATTCTGTCTATCTGTTTTGAAGACAAGTCCCTTTTAGGTGAAGGAGAAGGGGTCAATCTTTCTCCAGACAGCAAGAAAAATCAATAGGCTCATTAATCAAAGTCCGTGTTCTTTAAACTACCAGGAGTCACCTTCCAATCAGGGCAGAGAGAAAGCATTATGATATCATCCCTGTAGCCAGTCTCCGGGTGAGTTAGACCTGGCTTTGTTTGAGCTTGCAGGGAGAGCTGCTGTATTTGGAGATGAGGAGAGACGGAGAAGAAGCATGGTCTTAGGGCGGGGTTTGGGTCTCTGGATCTCACGTCTCCTCCCGCCGCCGCCTCTGATAGGATTACAGTTCAGCCCGGTTACCAAGTCGGGGAGCTTTTTCACACAAACAATTAACGCCCACCCACTGAACCGGGAAAGTCGCTTCGAACCAAACAGCGTGTTTCACATTCAACAGTCTATTCAGTAATCACCCAACGCAAAGGAGCGCTCATTATAGAACAGTTTGAGAGAGTGACAGAGAGAGAAGTTGAATGAACAACACTTTCGTTTGTTTCTCGCAGGATTTAAGGATATTTACACCGATTTCTAGTCTTTTTTTAACAACGTTTTGCAATATTTATATTTTTTCCTCAGTCAAAAAGCCCATTTTTTATTTATATTCTCTACAAGGGACCGTTACATAAAGTGATTGAAAACGTTTGGACGCGTCATCTCTGAACAATCTCAAGAAACTGCTCGCAAACATGCCGTCGCTTCTAGATTGAACAGGTTAGCTCGGATTTCCGTTAAGTATTTACAACTATTTGTGACTGGGCACCGGACAGGCAGACGTTTACTTCAGATGCACTTCACATACATGACAGACCCCGTTTAGAGCGCAGAGGAGAGCGAGGAACAAAAACATACCGGCTCAAACCAAAACAAACCGTTTGTAGTTTGACAGAGGCGGTTATGCCAGCCGCTGACTTCGACATGGTGGTTGACAGTCCCCGGTTACACGGGGGTAAAGCCCCCGCCTCTACCCCCAACAACGAGAACGTGGTCCCGGCTTCCCTAAGCAGTCCTGCCGTGGATATCCTGCGGAACTTCTACCATACCAAGCGTGTGGGAAACTACTTGATCGGGAGGAAACTTGGAGAGGGCTCCTTCGCTAAAGTCCGAGAGGGACTTCATGCCATGACCGGAGAGAAGGTAGGCTAGTTGACAGTACTGGAAATTAAAGTTAAGTTGTTGTTGATGGATGGATACATTTGGATACATTTGTTGGGCTTTGTTTGGTTCGTTTCTCTAAAGTTACAAGAGTGATAGAAATCGTCCCATTTTGCCATGCAAAAAATCATTATTTTGGATGTTGAAATGTAAGTGACCAATCTTGCTATAGAATGTATTAGACATTTTGACAACTTTAGTAGCTGCTTAAATTAGATTACTTAATGACCTAATTATAACATGGTTACAATAGCCTCCTATTAAACACTTAAACATGTAAATAGCCACTTCACATTCCAATGTGATGTCATGCCATTGATATATTCTGCCACGTTTAATGTACTATAGAATGGCAAATCGCTGCAGCGGATAGATGACGTAGTCACGTACATAGTCAGAATGTTTTGTCGGGGTCGATAATGATACGTTCCCCAGCAACAATAAATTAAATGTCGCTGAAACAGAAGAGGGAACTAACAAAGAGTCACTGACCAACAATCAAAACAAAACAGGTGGGGTTTTGAAAATTGACTTAGCAACAACAACTGGGACCTAAAATACACCCACCATGAGCATCCACTAAATTTGCCCGAGAAGAGGCAAACAAAAGAAAAAAACTCCCACAGCAAACTTAAAGACAGGAAGCACGCCTAAAAGGGATCGCAAAATAATATAAAGGATTGCTTTATAGGGAGAGCAAACTAAAGGTGTTGACTCTCCACATCTCTCAAGGCATTAACGAGATGACAACCAGCACAGGTGTAACACACACTGACTGAAGAGGTGACATCAATCGGTGCGCCCTACGTGCCAACGAGCTATATGTGCTAACGAGCTATATGTGCTAACGAGCTATATGTGTAACCTCAAACATCAATGGAAAAATCAAAACCTGTAACAATAACCCGATGCTACCTTATTTCACAACTCATAATGACACGAGGTATGATGTACACATGCAACCCTGTTTATTGTAATAAGGACACATTCATTATGAATGGTCTCCTATAGCAGGGATGTTAATCAGCACAGTGGGAGTGTACACACACACACTCTCCTGCCCAAAACACAGCTTGAATATTATCAATATTTACTGTAGTGCCTGTTCTGTACCATGTGGTGGGTAGTGGCTGTGCTGTGCTGTGTTGAGCTGTGCTGTGCTGTGTTGTGTTGAGCTGTGCTGTGTTTTGTGTTGAGCTGTGCTGTGTTTTGTGTTGAGCTGTGCTGTGTTTTGTGTTGAGCTGTGCTGTGTTGAGCTGTGCTGTGCTGTACTGTGTTGTGTTGAGCTGTGTTGTGTTGTGTTGAGCTGTGCTGTGTTGTGCTGTGTTGTGTTGAGCTGTGTTGTGCTGTGTTGTGTTGAGCTGTGTTGAGCTGTGCTGTGCTGTGTTGAGCTGTGCTGTGTTGTGTTGACCTGTGCTCTCTAGAGAGATCTCCTCCTCTGAAACAGACCGAGACTGTCCTAATGAATAGACCAGCCCATGAGAAAGTGGCGCGGGTACTTACATATGAAATGATGTCTTTGATAACTGTGTGTGTGTGTGTGTGTGTATATATGTGTGTGTTTTTTTCACACTGTGTGTGTGTGTGTGTGTGTGTGTTTCGTCGTCAACGCACGGCTGTGATATGGGCTACCATTGGCCACTGGTTGCCTTTGTCTCTCTGGGCTCTCTGTGCTTTTGAGGTGCAGCCAAATGCATTAGCATATTACAAAAACACATACCCCTTTTCCTCACTGTGTGTGCACGCGTGTCTGTATGTGTTTTTCACTGTGTGTGTGTGTGTGTGTATGTGGGTTTTTTTCACAATGTGTGTATGTGTGTGTTTTTTTCACAATGTGTGTGTGTATATGTGTGTGTTTTTTTCACAATGTGTGTGTGTATATGTGTGTGTGTTTTTCACAATGTGTGTGTGTGTGTGTGTTTCTCTCACTATGTGTGTGTGTGTGTGTGTGTGTGTGTGTCCTGAAATTCCTATTTAGAATATTAAAGAAATAGACCCCCCCCCCCTCGTACCCCTTTCACTCTGTTGCTGTAGAGAGAGAGAGAGAGAGAAAACACTCCTCTTTTCTCCTTCCCTTGTTCCCTTTGTATGGATGATGCAAACACTTGGCAATCACAGTCAGGAGAGAGGAGGGGAGAGAGGAGGGGAGAGAGGAGGGGTGCAGCGCTGCTCTCTGGGTCGTCTACTACGGGAGGCAGGGGGGGGGGGGGGGGGGGTGTATTACATCAGCGGCAGTAGTAAGGAAGGAGGGGTGCTTTGTGATAGGACAGGCACGGCCGTGAGAGACAGAGCAGAGGAGGTTGATACTGAATGGGAAGGCTAAAGGACGGGAGAGGATGGAGGCATCACAGGAAACAACGGCCTTATATGGTGGTGGGTGGGTGGGTGGGGGGGGTCAGTGTCTGGGGTGCAGAGAAACGTGTGGGGGATCATATTATTACAAAGGAAAGGAGGAAGAGAGGGGGGGTCAAGGAGATAACACATGTTGTGTATGATGAATCTGTTTTGAATGTATGTAACCCACTTTCCCCGTATGACCTCATTCCCCCCTCCTCCACCCCCCGCCCCTTCCCCCTGTGCCTGTCTGAGAGAAGGTAAACAACAGTTGTTCAGATGGCCCCTGGGCTGAGAAGCCCCTCCTAACTCGCCCTGTCTCCCCTCCTCTCCCCCTAACTCGCCCTGTCTCCCCTCCTCTCCCCCTAACTCGCCCTGTCTCCCCTCCTCTCCCCCTAACTCGCCCTGTCTCCCCTCCTCTCCCCCTAACTCGCCCTGTCTCCCCTCCTCTCCCCCTAACTCGCCCTGTCTCCCCTCCTCTCCTCCTAACTCGCCCTGTCTCCCCTCCTCTCCCCCTAACTCGCCCTGTCTCCCCTCCTCTCCTCCTAACTCGCCCTGTCTCCCCTCCTCTCCTCCTAACTCGCCCTGTCTCCCCTCCTCTCCTCCTAACTCGCCCTGTCTCCCCTCCTCTCCTCCTAACTCGCCCTGTCTCCCCTCCTCTCCTCCTAACTCGCCCTGTCTCCCCTCCTCTCCTCCTAACTCGCCCTGTCTCCCCTCCTCTCCTCCTAACTCGCCCTGTCTCCCCTCCTCTCCTCCTAACTCGCCCTGTCTCCCCTACTCTCCTCCTAACTCGCCCTGTCTCCCCTCCTCTCCTCCTAACTCGCCCTGTCTCCCCTCCTCTCCTCCTAACTCGCCCTGTCTCCCCTCCTCTCCTCCTAACTCGCCCTGTCTCCCCTCCTCTCCTCCTAACTCGCCCTGTCTCCCCTCCTCTCCCCCTAACTCGCCCTGTCTCCCCTCCTCTCCTCTTCCAATCCCCCAGTATACCTCCCCCAGTATACCCCCACTCTCTGTCCTCCCTCCCCCAGTATACCCCCCCTCTCCGTCTCCCCTCCCCCAGTATACCCCCCCTCTCCGTCTCCCCTCCCCCAGTATGTCTCCCCTCCGCCAGTATACCCCCCCGTCTCCCCTCCCCCAGTATACCCCTCCCTCTCCGTCTCCCCTCCCCCAGTATACCCCTCCCTCTCCGTCTCCCCTCCCCCAGTATACCCCTCCCTCTCCGTCTCCCCTCCCCCAGTATACCCCCACTCTCCGTCTCCCCTCCCCCAGTATACCCCCCCCCTCTCCGTCTCCCCTCCCCCAGTATACCCCCACTCTCCGTCTCCCCTCCCCCAGTATACCCCCCCTCTCCGTCTCCCCTCCCCCAGTATACCCCCACTCTCTGTCTCCCCTCCCCCAGTATACCCCCCCTCTCCGTCTCCCCTCCCCCAGTATACCCCTACTCTCTGTCTCCCCTCCCCCAGTATACCCCCACTATTAACAGTAGTTATCTATCAGATCTGATGTCAAATATAAACAGTAGATATCTACTGATCTGATGTCAGCAGTTATCTAGGTGGTAGAGAATAGTAGACGGATAGAGACAGTGGGAGGTAGTGGGAGGTAGTGGGATGGAGACAGTGGGAGGTAGTGGGATGGAGACCGTGGGAGGTAGTGGAAGGTAGTGGGATGGAGACAGTGGGAGGTAGTGGGATGGAGAAAGTGGGAGGTAGTGGGATAGAGACAGTGGGAGGTAGTGGGATAGAGACAGTGGGAGGTAGTGGGATAGAGACAGTGGGAGGTAGTGGGATGGAGACAGTGGGAGGTAGTGGGATGGAGACAGTGGGAGGTAGTGGGATGGAGACAATGGGAGGTGGTGGGATAGAGACAATGGGAGGTGGTGGGATAGAGACAATGGGAGGTGGTGGGATAGAGACAATGGGAGGTGGTGGGATAGAGACAATGGGAGGTGGTGGGATAGAGACAATGGGAGGTGGTGGGATAGAGACAATGGGAGGTGGTGGGATAGAGACAGTGGGAGGTGGTGGGATAGAGACAGTGGGAGGTGGTGGGATAGAGACAGTGGGAGGTGGTGGGATAGAGACAGTGGGAGGTAGTGGGATGGAGACAGTGGGAGGTTGTGGAATGGAGACAGTGGGAGGTGGTGAGATGGAGACAGTGGGAGTTGGTGAGATGGAGACAGTGGGAGTTGGTGGGATGGAGACAGTGGGAGGTGGTGGGATGGAGACAGTGGGAGGTGGTGGGATGGAGACAGTGGGAGGTGGTGGGATGGTGACAGTGGGAGGTGGTGGGATGGAGACAATGGGAGGTAGTGGGATGGAGGTAGTGGGAGGTAGTGAGATGGAGACAGTGGGAGGTAGTGGGATGGAGGTAGTGGGAGGTAGTGGGAGGTAGTGGGATGGAGACATTGGGAGGTAGAGGGATGGAGACATTGGGAGGTAGAGGGATGGAGACAGTGGGAGGTAGTGGGATGGAGACAGTGGGATGGAGAGAGTGGGAGGTAGTGGGAGGTAGTGGGATGGAGACATTGGGAGGTAGAGGGATGGAGACATTGGGAGGTAGAGGGATGGAGACATTGGGAGGTAGAGGGATGGAGACAGTGGGAGGTAGTGGGAGGTAGTGGGAGGTAGTGGGATGGAGACATTGGGAGGTAGAGGGATAGAGACAGTGGGAGGTAGTGAGATGGAGAGAGTGGGAGTTGGTGGGATGGAGACAGTGGGAGTTGGTGGGATGGAGACAGTGGGAGGTGGTGGGATGGTGACAGTGGGAGGTGGTGGGATGGTGACAGTGGGAGGTGGTGGGATGGAGGTAGTGGGAGGTGGTGGGATGGAGGTAGTGGGAGGTAGTGAGATGGAGGTAGTGGGAGGTAGTGAAAGGTAGTGGGACGGAGGTAGTGGGAGGTAGTGGGAGGTAGTGGAATGGAGACAGTGGGAGGTAGTGGAATGGAGACAGTGGGAGGTAGTGGGATAGAGACAGTGGGAGGTAGTGGGATAGAGACAGTGGGAGGTAGTGGGATAGAGACAGTGGGAGGTAGTGGGATAGAGACAGTGGGAGGTAGTGGGATGGAGACGTGGGAGGTAGTGGGATAGAGACAGTGGGAGGTAGTGGGATAGAGACAGTGGGAGGTAGTGGGATAGAGACAGTGGGAGGTAGTGGGATAGAGACAGTGGGAGGTAGTGGGATAGAGACAGTGGAAGGTAGTGGGATGGAGACAGTGGGAGGTAGTGGGGTAGAGACAGTGGGAGATAGTGGAATGGAGACAGTGGGAGGTAGTGGGATGGAGACAGTGGGAGGTAGTGGGATGGAGACAGTGGGAGGTAGTGGGATGGAGACAGTGGGAGGTAGTGGGATAGAGACAGTGGGATGGAGACAGTGGGAGGTAGTGGGATAGAGACAGTGGGAGGTAGTGGGATAGAGACAGTGGGAGGTAGTGGGATAGAGACAGTGGGAGACAGTGGGATGGAGACAGTGGGATGGAGAGAGTGGGAGGTAGTGGGAGGTAGTGGGATGGAGGCATTGGGAGGTAGAGGGATGGAGACATTGGGAGGTAGAGGGATGGGGACAGTGGGAGGTGGTGGGAGGTAGTGGGAGGTAGTGGGATGGAGAGAGTGGGAGGTAGTGGGAGGTAGTGGGATGGAGAGAGTGGGAGGTAGTAGGAGGTAGTGGGATGGAGACAGTGGGAGGTAGTGGGATGGAGACATTGGGAGGTAGTGGGATGGAGACATTGGGAGGTAGAGGGATGGAGACAGTGGGAGGTAGAGGGATGGAGACAGTGGGAGGTGGAAGGATGGAGAGAGTGGGTGGTAGTGGGAGGTAGTGGGATGGAGACATTGGGAGGTGGAGGGATGGAGACAGTGGGAGGTGGAGGGATGGAGACAGTGGGAGGTGGTGGGAGGCTTATTTGTGTTCACATTAATTGGAGAGTGAGCTGTGTTTAATTGTTTGAAGAAGATTAGCCTTTATGTGAAGTATCTTAGAGGGTATTTTAAGATTAACCAGACAGACAGACAGACAGGCAGACAGACAGGCAGGCAGGCAGACAGACAGGCAGGCAGACAGACTCTGGGACATGGAAGAGGCTCTAACATCCACACGCACCTCTCTCTTTCTGTGTGTGTGTGTGTGTGTGTGTGTGTGTGTGTGTGTGTGTGTGTTAGAGAGTCTGTGAGCCGTTATAAACTGAGTGTGAAGCAAACCTCTATCGGTGGAGAAAGGGAGGCCAAATGGTTAGTTAATGTCCCCCATTCGCCACATATATACTAGAAACCTCTCATGCTGAACACACACACACGCTTCCACCTCTATTATAAAATAGATTAATGAAGGTACACACACACACACACACACACCCCTGCAGGTTCTAATGGTATAGTGTGTTAGACGTGCTGGAGGCAGCTGCTGTAGTGACAGAGACAGACCAGGACAGGTTACTATATACAGGAGGGAATGGAGACAGACCAGGACAGGTTTACTATATACAGGAGGGAATGGAGACAGACCAGGACAGGTTACTATATACAGGAGGGAATGGAGACAGACCAGGACAGGTTACTATATACAGGAGGGAATGGAGACAGACCAGGACAGGTTACTATATACCGGAGGGAATGGAGACAGACAAGGACAGGTTACTATATACAGGAGGGCTTCTCTCTCTCTCTCTCTGTCCCATCCACCTCTTCGTTCCATGCCTGTTTCACATTTACACCAGCCTCCTGGTCCATTCTCTTTGGGTAAAGTTTTTAATGATATCTCACGGAGTGCAGTGGTCAGGCTGCCCTATGTCTATAGTCTAGGTCTAGAGACTGATCTTCCTATTTTTCTCTCTATCACCTCCTTCCTTCCCTCCCTCCCTCTCTCTTTCCCTCTCTCCTTCCTTCCCCCCCTCCTTCCTTCCCTCATTCCTTCCCTCCCTCCATCTCTCCTTCCCTCTCTACTTCCCTCCCTCTCTCCTTCCCTCCTTCCTTCCCTCCCTCTCTCCCTCCCTCTCTCCCTCCCTCTCTCCTTCCTTCCCTCCCTCCTTCCTTCCCTCCCTCTATCCTTCCCTCTCTCCTTCCCTCTCTACTTCCCTCCCTCCTTCCTTCCCTCCCTCCTTCCTTCCCTCCTTCCTTCCTTCCTTCCTTCCTTCCTTCCTTCCTTCCTTCCTTCCTTCCTTCCGTCCTTCCTTCCTTCCCTCCCTCCCTCCCTTTCTCCCTCCTTCCTTCCTTCCTTCCCTCCTTCTCTCCCAGGTTGCAGTAAAGGTCATAGATAAGAGGAAGGCGAAGAAGGACTCGTATGTGACTAAGAACCTCCGTAGAGAGGGTCATATCCAACAGATGATCAGACACCCCAACATCACCCAGCTGCTGGACATACTGGAGACTGAGAACAGGTACTATACTATACTATACCACAGACTATACTATACTATACTATACTATACCATACCACAGACTATACTATACCACAGACTATACTATACCACAGACTATACTATACTATACTATACTATACCACAGACTATACTATACTATACCACATACTATACTATGCTATACCATAGACTATACCATGCTTTGCTATAGACTATACTATACTATAGGCTATACTATACTATGCTATACTATATACTATACTATACTATACTGTACTGGACACACTGGAGACTGAGAACAGGTACTATACTATACTATAGGCTATACTATACTATGCTATACTATACTGTACCATAGACTATACTATACTATACCATAGGCTATACTATACTATGCTATACTATAGACTATACTATACTATACTATGCTATACTATAGACTACTGGACATATTGGAGACTGAGAACAGGTACTATACTATACTATGCTATACTATAGACTATACTATACTATGCCATAGGCTATACTATACTATGCTATACTATAGACTATACTATACTATACTATGCTATACTATAGACTATACTATACTATACTGTACTGGACACACTGGAGACTGAGAACAGGTACTATACAATACTATACCACATACTATACTATACTATGCTTTGCTATAGACTATACTATACTATACCATATACTATACTATACTATGCTAGACTATAGACTACTGGACATACTGGAGACTGAGAACAGGTACAACGGAAGTTGAATGAGTTGATGAATTAATCAATTAATCAATGGATGAAAGAATGAACAGATGAAGAAATGAATCAAGTCAACGAAGCTATACAGCACCCTAATGTGCCCCATTTCCTTTACAATAAAACACGTACAATTACTGAACTGGAAATAGTGAGAAACAGTTGTAAAATGAACAGTACATGAA